>NW_028236614.1:0-4314 GCF_977035675.1 Penaeus japonicus | reverse complement strand
AATGAACCCAAACTCCTTCCCCTGACACCCGATTGATCAGATTGGCGGCCCAGTCCTTGGCAAATTGTCCTACAGTCCCTCACTGGACTCCGCAGCTAAGACAGAGAGTGCAGCGTCGGCTTGCACAAACCAAGAACTCTTTGCTAACAACACCTGGCTGTCTCAAACAACCAGAGTGCTGAGACGTCCTTTGAGCTCAAAGAGAACCTACTGATCAAGGGCATGGACCATCCCCACCCTGACTAATGTCTCAGCCCCGCCGTGTGCACGTCCTTGATAGAAGTTCTCTTCATGAGTCCTAGCAAGAGAAAACGCAGTACTCTCACCGCCTCTATTGAAGGCTGAGGCGGAGAGGAACATTTACAACAATCACGGCCCTGAACAGTAAAACCTACTTCACGGATGGTCTGTAGACCCCACCACCCGCACCGCAGGCGCCGGTTTTGCAGCAAGGGGCATAGAAGAAAGCTATGCGGGTATCAGACAATGCCTCCTCGCTCCAGGGGCAAAGGCAGTAAGCTATTATGGAGCCCTAGCCCATGCACCCCAGACGGACGGCATGTTTGTTATACACACAGACTCTAGGGCCCCATTGACAGCCTGCAACAAAAGCAAAACGGCACCTTATAACGTTTACCTGGTACCCTCGATTCTCCCATTGCTCAGAGATCCTGGGACCAGGGAAGACGCATCATCATCAACCTGGATCCCAACCATGTTGGTATGAAGGGATGACGTAGCTGACAGGTTAGCAGAGGAAGGCCAGAAGAAACCCTTGGAGTGATTCTTGTGGTGCATCCTAGCCGAACTGCTAGGCGTAAAAACGATGGTTGCAGGGCAGGTCGGTGCCCTGCAGCGACACAGAGAGGAAGCGAGAACCTCCCCCGGCCAGCTGGTAACTACTCAAACGCCACAGGCTATGAGTCGCTGATACTCACTCCCAGAATATCAAGGTGTTCTGAAGTCAGTCGCACAGACTGAGAATAGGCTTACTACCCTTGTGCGTGGCAAATCATCCCCAACTAGAGGGCAAGATGAGCGACGCTGTGAGTATTGTGGCCGCCCGGACGCCAAATTAGAGCACTACCTGATGGAATGCGAGCACACTCGCTTCCTCAGGCAGGGCCCAGAGACGACAGCCGCCGGCTGGTTTAGACGGCTATGCCTGTCCATTAGCCCCCTGGCAACTGAGCCCTACGCAATCCGACCGCCACGGTAAAAGTTCAGTTAGATGATTCAAGATGAGGCAGCACTTATAGCCAATAGAACCGGCTACCCCTGCCTACACAACCCGGCGAAGCGACCGTCTTCGCAAAATCTCTCTGAACTGAGCTGATTTGGAATCAGCGATGCTGATCAGATAAGATTAGATAAGATGAGTCAGCACTCATAGCTGACAGAGGCCGGGCCGCCATGAGCATATAGCCCGGCGCAGCGACTCTCGCATATCGGGTCCGATTCATACGACTTACCAGATGAACCACAAACATGTGTAGTGAATGAACGAGGTCTGAATCACATTCCATCCCCTCATCCAATTTCAGTTCTTGCAACGACAAAAAAAACGGGCGGTCCCAGGATGGCCCCTGGCATGAGCTAATAACAGGCTCAAGCTGTAACAACCACCAAGTAATAAGTATCCAAGTTATATATAGCACATTCATATTTATACATAGACATACATATATAGCTATATATATATATATATATAATAAATATATATATATATAATAATAATATACAGATATCTATATTATATATCTATATATAATATGATTATATATATAAACACAATAATATTATATATTTATAATATATATATATATGTATTACACACGTATATAATATGTATATTATATATATATATATATATATATATATATATAATATATATATTTATATGTATGTAGGATATATATATATATATGTATATAATATATTATATATCAGATAAATGTATATATTTATATATATTATGTATGTTTTTATATATATATATATTAATCTATATATATAATATATATACGTATATATATATTTATATGTATGTATGTATAGTATATATATATATATGTATATATATATATATGTATGTATATATTATATAATATATATATATATCATATGTACATATTTTTTATTTATGTAAATAATACATACATATATTTAAATATGTTAATATTCGTTGTTTATATTATATATCCCTCTCTCTCTATATATATGTATATATATCTATATATATATGTATGTAAATAGTATGAATGTGTTGTATATATATATGTATGTATATGTATGTTTGTTTATATATATATATATATATATATATATATATATATATATATTTTGTATGTTATATATATACTATATTTATATATATATATATATATAGTATGTTTTTATATATACATATATATATATATATATATTATATATATTATATTTTATATTTATAAAATTATATTTTATATATAAAATTCAAAAAAATACAAAAAAATTTCCAAAATTTTTTATATATATATTTTTTATATTTTTTAAAATATATTTTTATTATATATATTAAAGTTATTTTTTAAAAAAAATATAAATTACATATATTATATATTATATAAAAATTTTTATATATTTTAAAAATTTAAAAAATATATATTTATATATTATATTATATATATATTTTATTTATTTTTAAAATATATATGTTTTGTGTGGTATTTTTCTCCTGATATATATATTGTAAATTTAATATATATATTATATATATATATTATATATTTTGTTTATAAAATTTTAAAAAAAAACTATATATATACTTTTTATTATATTTTTAAAATAAATATATTTTTATTTATATAAATTTTATTATATATTTTAAATCTTATATATATATTGTGTGTTTTGTGAATTTTTCCCCTTTGATTATATTTTTATTTTTATATAAATATATATTTATATTATATATCAAATATTATTATAAAAATATATATAGTGTGTGTGGTGTTGTGTGTGTATTTTTTTCCTGAATATGTATAAAATTTTCTTTATATAAAATATTATAAATTTTATAATATTATATATATAAAATTTTATTTTTTAAAGGTACATATTTTAAATATATTATATATATTTATTTTAAATTTTATTTATATATATAATTATACATAAAATATTTTTTATATACATCCCTACATTTTTATAATATTATGTTATTAAATATTATTTTATATATTTATAAAATATTTTATAATTTTATATATATTTTTGTTTTTGTTATATATGTTAAAATTACAAAAATTGTAGGTATATAAAATTGTACATATACATAATATAAAAATATTAGGTATAATATATATAAATAATATTTAAAATATATATATACAAAAAAAAAAAATTTATATTATATATATTATATACGGGACAAAAATTATTTTTTTACATTTTATTATACATACATATATTATATATATTTATATATATAAAATTTTATATATAAACTTTATATATATATCCATACACCCCACAATAATAATTTACATATGAATATATACATACTTTATATGAAAAAA
The DNA here is from genome assembly GCF_977035675.1 of Penaeus japonicus. Classification (NCBI taxonomy): domain Eukaryota; kingdom Metazoa; phylum Arthropoda; class Malacostraca; order Decapoda; family Penaeidae; genus Penaeus; species Penaeus japonicus. Next base: position 754 of record NW_028236614.1, on the reverse strand, counting down.
TTTACATTTATTAGGGATATAATATAAAATTTTTACATTATATTTTTATATTTATTTTTGTAAGGGTATTTTTGGATAAAATTTTAAATTAATATTATGTTGTATTTATAATATTTTATACAAATGAAAATTTATAAAAAAATAGTATAATAAATTACATATATGAAATAAAAACATAATATATGTATATAATCCCCTTTTTTATATGTTAGGGGATATATAAATACAAAAAATTATATATAATATATTTTAATATTTTATGTATTTTGGGAATTAAAATAAAAAGTATGTATCACATCACACTTTTTTTAAAATAAAAACTTTTTTGTTAAAAGGGAAAACGGGAATATTGTACATTTTAAACAGTACCCCAAAACATATTCATACTACATATATACTATTGTGTATTTTATATTATATATAAAATATATATATATTAATATATTTTTATATAATATATATTTTAAAAATTTTATATTATATATTATATATACATTATATTTTATAATATATTTACTTATATTATATATTTATATTATATATATATAAAATATAATATAAAATATATATATATATCTATTTTAAAATTCACAAAAAAAAAAGAAAAGTAACATGCCCCAAAAAAATTTTAATAAAAACATTTGCCCCCAATTTTAAAGGGTTTTAAAAAACCTTGTGATTTTTTTAAAAATCTTAGTAAAGTTCACTAAAAAGCGAAACGTTTTTCCCTTTCATTTTGGGTGGCGGTGTTTTA
>NW_028236613.1:0-5875 GCF_977035675.1 Penaeus japonicus | reverse complement strand
TCTTCTCATTATTGTTAAGTATGTTCATACTGACACTATAAATGGCAATTTATCTTTCAAAACTGAGTATTGTAATGATTGTAGTGGTGGTGTAGTGGTACAAGTATAGTAGTAGTAGTCTAGTAGTAGTAGTGTTGTTGTTGTTGTTGATGTTGTTGGTTGGTTTGGTTGTTGTTGTTGTTGTTTGTTGTTGTTGTTGTTTTGTTTTGTTGTTTATTGTAGCAGTGGCCTTCGACGCAGCAGCAATAGCAGTACTAGTAGTAGGATCTAGTAGTAGGAGGAATAGTGACAGCAGTGTAGTCAAACTATTGAAATAAGACTTATGATAAGAATAATAATGCTATCATGATCATCATCCTTATCCTTATCATTATCTATTTCTTTATCGTAATTATTATTATCAGTGTTTGATAGCACCTCTACTAGCATTATCAATATTGTTATTATTACCATTATTCATTATCATCATATCAATATGTTATTATTAACATTTCTCCCTTATTATCATCATTTATCCCATTGATATTACTACGATGATTTAATATTCATTATCATCAACACCATATTTGTTTTCATAGTCCAATATTATGAATGTTTATTATCATTATTAATTGGCATTATTGTTATTATCCTTATCATTATGTTATCATAGTAGTTATTATTTATTTTTACCATTATCATATTATTATCATTATTATCATTGTTATCATTAGTATTATTATTATAATAAAATTGCCTTTAATTGTTATCATTATTATCAGTACTCTAACTATTTTCATCATTACTACAATTTATAACATATGTTAAGACTGACGAATTACACACAAAAAAATCCCCCCCCAATCTCCACAACGCAAATGATCAAACTTATGCAACAATGACCCCCCACAAGAGCATAACAAAAATCCCCCGTCCGTGTCTTCTCCTTGCCTGTTCTCTCAAAAACAAAAAGACATACATCTTTCTATAATCTTTGGTAACAGCTTTTCTCAAAGGCTCGGAAGGGTCTACGTTGTTATACTAATGCCATTCTGATACAAACTTGTGCTTTTACATTATGCAAATGTAAATATTAATCTCATTTTTGTCAACAAAGTACATCTGAAATCCATTGAGACGTTGACGACATTTGCATAATAGTTGCAAGATGCAGATAAATTTTCTTCCACATTCGCTATAAAAGAAAGTTTGAAATCAAATTCAGTTATGTATATAACAGGTCTTGGATAGAGGCGGTTGGGGGGGGGTGGGTGGGGGTGGTGGGGTTACCCATAACATTGGATATTTGTTGATTGTAGGAATACTTAGATTGATTGTATTTCGTTCTCTATCTTGGCTTTGAAAGGATAGAAATGATATGAACATTTAAGAAAAAGAGTGAAAATAAAAAAACATGAACATTTAGGAAAAAGAGTGAAAATAAAGAAATATGAACATTTAAGAAAAGGAGTAAAAAAAAAAAAAAAAAAAAAAAAAAAACATTTAAGAAAAAGAGTGAAAATAAAGAACCATGAACATTTAAGAAAAAGAGTGAAAATAAAGAAACATGAACATTTAAGAAAAATAATAAAAATGAAGAAACACGATTTAAGAAAAAAATGAAAATAAAGAAACATGAACATTTAAGAAAAAATCGATAATAAAGCAAACATTAGATTAATATTCGGATGTACAGGAAGATCAATATGGAATGATTAAAGAACGCAAGAATATATATAAACTGATTTAGTTCAATATCATTATCATCAGCAATTCATCTTGGCTTAAAACGCGTAAATGAAGGTAGAACGTAACAAGGGTATATACACCGTTCCATTATATCTATTCTTTAATGAGAGTGAATTTTTTAACAATAATTATACATTTTTAAAACTATCATAATTTCTACCTTTGTCTCCGTTTGAATATGCTTGAATGCGAAACTATTTGGCAGTGTAAAAAAAGTAAACAAGAATTCCAAAGAACATAAAACAAGAACACAAAACAAACAAATATCCATACCAAAAACAACTCAAAACAATTCTGTTCTTTCACATTCTTGCCATGAATGGAAACCGTACTTACCTCTCTTCTTATAGAAAAGAGTGACGTATACATTAAGGGTTCCTGGCTGTCCTGTTTAGTATTGCTAGTTTGAGGGACACTATTAATCTTGTAGACAGGTCCCCTCAAGGTACAGGCGCTACAGATAGAATTTTCTTGTAGACCACTAAGCTGTACTCCAATTCTAAAAATATGTAAATAAAAAGGTACCCTAATACTAATCGGATAACAAGACAAAGACAAACACGAAAAAATGATTGAAATTAAACTAATGAGAAATGTAAGCAAACAATTATGAAATATAGTAATAATGATAAAAACGATATCAAGATCATCGAATTATAATAGCCATAACCAGATAATGATAATGATAAGAGCAAATACCTGCAATAATAGAGCCAATACTTTCAATATATTACATCGCGAAGCGATAATGATGATGATGATACAAAACAACACCACTAAAAGCAAAAAAAGGTTTATGATACATCAATACAAATAACAAAAATGAAATAATAAAAAAGAAAGAAACCAAAATTCCTTAAAAAACAAACAAACATAAACATATAACAATACAGTGACAACATATACACACAAAACATTTCCAACACGTCAAATTTAAACTTACACATATATAAAACACGAACAGCGAATAACCAAAAGGCCTAACCAAATAAAAAGACATATAGACCCCAAAATTCCGAGCTCATCCTGGGTCCCGTCCCAAACCGGGGAACAGCTGTCGTGTGTGACCTGTGTGATTAATGTTGATCCTGGTGACTAGAGAACTAGATAGGCCTATTTCCGAGAGGGAGAAAAAATGTAAAGAGAAGGGGGGGGGGAGGAAAGGGAGAGAAAAATAGAGAAGACGGATGGAAAGAGAGAGAAAGAGAGAGAGAGAGAGAGGGAGAGGGGGGGAGGGAGGGAGAGAGAGAGAGAGAGAGAGAGAGGGAGGGAGAGAGGGAGAGAGAGAGAGAGAGAGAGAGAGAGAGAGAGAGAGAAAGAGAGAAAGAGAGAAAGAGAGAAAGAGAGAAAGAGAGAAAGAGAGAAAGAGAGAAAGAGAGAAAGAGAGAAAGAGAGAAAGAGAGAAAGAGAGAAAGAGAGAGAGAGAGAGAGAGGAGGGGAGGGAGATAGGGAGAGAGAGAGGAAATAGGAAGAAAAATGTAAAGAGAAAGAAATGAGAAGGAAGGGATATTTTAGAGAAGAAAGAAAGAAAAACTGTATATATACAAGACAGAAAGAAAGGAAGGAGAAAGAAATAAGAATGTAATGGAAGGAAGGAGGAAATTAAAGGAGAAGAGTCTGGTGAAGGAGGGACCGAGAGAAAAGAGTAAAGAAGAGAGAGAGAGGGGAGAGAGAGAAAAAACAGAAAGCAAAGTGAGAGAAATGGAGACAGAGAAGAAAAAAAGAAAGAAAAAGAAGAAGAAGAAGAAAGGACGGGAAAAATTGACTAGAACAAGGGAGGAAGTATTGAAGGAGTAACAGCAGGAGAAGAAGTCCGTGAAATACAGCTCATTTATTCATTTCCTTTTCCTTTATCCTCCTCGGTAGCCGTTTTTGTCAACACATTATTTCACATCCCCTCTGAGACCCCACCCCTATTGAATCTAGAATGAGGAACATCACCAAAAAGAGACACAATGCTTCCAACGTTTCGTCTTAAAGCTTCTTTCTTTCTTTTCTTTTTAAACCAAAGAACGAGCAGCATTAAACGAAGGCTAAGAACGGGAAAGAAATGCAAAGATGAAAAAGAAATATGTGCTTCCATCTGGCAATGATGACCTCTGCGCCTGCTTTAGCACACAGCAATATATCATGCGCAAAAAACGGCAGGAAAAGTCATGAGAAAGTATTCTCACGATTGAAACTGCCTCGATAACGATAGTCCACCCCCCCACCCTTATAACAAAGAATAACTTCAGGACAGAAGGTAAGTGCTATTGGAAACTGATGGTGAGGTGTCGTTGCAGGAAGCAGGGTATTACATGCAGGATACGGTGATACGGTGAGATTGAGAGAAGTGCAAAATTGATTGTTAAATGCACGGATCCTGACATAATCACCAAGAATTTGCAACTTTCGTGATAATAGGCATCTAGAAACTGTATAAGCACAGACACAAAAAATAGTTATTCCATTTTCAACAAGGAATTATTATATTGTGCAATTGTATATTGTAGCATCGCGTTCATCAACCTTCTTTTAAACCAGTTTATTTTTTACCGTGTTTATAATAAAACTATTCTGTGTGATATTGCTAGGATATTAAGTGCGTAGGTATAGTATCTGCATTTTACGACACCCTTCACATACGGGGGATTTTTTTCTTTCTTTCTTTCTTTCCGTTTCTTTTTCTTTTTTTTTTTTTTTTTTTTTTTTTTTTTTTTTGTAATTCCCCGGCTGATCGTGTACAATTGTTGTAACTCCGCAAGCACACCCCGCCAGCATGTGCCTAGTAGCAATATTTTTGCAAAATCCCCCCACCAAACCGGCTGTCCGGTATGTTCAAATGGACATATTACTGTATTGTATCATATACCTATGATCTGTGAATGATACTAGTGAAGAATGACTGTACATTTTAATACTTGATTGAAATTATGTTAACACAATTGTATCCAATTTGATCAATCTCACATCAAATCTGTTGTAATGTAAAACTATGGAAAAAAGTCATCACAATTATCAACAAAGTATAATGCATTTGACTCGTACTCACGTTCTTCGTATTTATTAATTACTCACTTTTGCAAAGATCTGTAATGATAAAAAAACAACTGCAAATTTCTAACCTCAGGTAAAATAAAGGACGCAGATATATATCCCACAAAGGATATTCCTTCACCAGTACCACTTCCTGTCCGGAGTGTTATTAGACCGTTACTCCTGGGCCTTCACAATAACCCTGGATGATAAGGTACAGGGCTTAATGAGGCGAAACGAGTTTGACGGAAAAACCTCAAAGCGTTATCTTACATGTGGCCCAGTATGGTGATATGGTAGAGAAGAGCGGAGGAGTGGGAGGAGTGAGAAGCATTGCTGCGAGTGGCCCGAGCAACTGCCAAAGAATCTTTTTTTTTATCTGAGTATATTGGGTATTGAGGATAATTTAAATTAGTAAAGCGGTTGAACACTGATGAAATGTCCGACGGAATTTATAGATAACAGTAATTAACATAATTCATAACACAGGGAATATACCCAAAGAACTAAGTCTGTATTTCGATCAATACTAAAAACAAACAGGCGCAAAACCGAATGCTTCATAGATTATCAAAGGCATTGACAAAGTGGAAACATGAACTTTTTCACGGCCTTGAAAACATAGCAATTGTTGGCAAGGACCGATAAAACAAACAAACTGTGGCAATCAAAATACACGACGAATTAAATAGTGACAACAAAATTAAAAGAGCTAAAACAGGGTACGTAATTGATCCCAATTCATTTAATATCCATTTAGAGAACACATCCTCAGAAAATAATAGAATTACAGGATTCCAATAGGCGTGGTATAGATCTAAGAGACACAATGACACTGTCCTCATGCAGTCAAGAACATAATCATCTTGGAAGCTGGCGGACACAAGGATCAGAATATAACATATAACATACATTCATTCATATATATATACATACATATATATAATATATATATATATATATATATAGTATATAAATATATATATAAAATATACATAAAAAAATATATATATAATAATATATAAAAAATATTATATATATATATATATATATATATTATCATATAAATTATATATATATATATAATAGATATATATAATTATAAATATATATATATATATAAATAATA
>NW_028236612.1:7500-12500 GCF_977035675.1 Penaeus japonicus | reverse complement strand
AAAGGTCTCTCCTCCTCCCATACCCAAAATTCAGTCCTTGGCCCGGCCATGTTTTAACTATGACCAGCAACCCATTAAAAATAATAAAAAAACCAACACGTGCCAAAAGGGCACTATAGAAGGTCATAAAGTTTTGTCTCCTTTAGAAAAGTGATTACTTTACTAATTATTTTTTTTCATTATCTGATAGTAAATTGTTTATATTATATTCTATATTTTTAATTTGTAAAAAGTTTTTTATTTTTTGTCTTGGTCTATTGTACTTGTGGCATGATATTAGTATGTGGGGTATTGTTTGGTATCTATTGCATTGGCCACATATTGGAGGGAAGTTTTTTTTCGATATGGGGAGTGAGGTGGGTTAATCTTGTGGCCAAGTCTGGCCAACACCACCTCCTCCCTTCTGTCTTCCCTGTGAGCTGTGTCCCACGGTTCAATATTCACTTTATGTTTAGTGAATTGGAGGTCGGTCCACTCATTTTGCCACAGGAGATGGATTTTTGCTTTTATAAAAGAGACAAAACACCTGAGATCTGTGTGGACAATGCCAGGCTCCAGATCACTAGTCGACCCGGCTAGTTTGTCAGCCTGTTCATTGCCATGGATACCCGAGTGTCCAGGTACCCATATCAGCTTGGTTGATTTATTGGCACTATGTAATTTGCGAATGATATTACCCTGTAATTCATTTTTGGTGGTTTCTAAGGATTTAATAGCTTTAAGTGAACTTAACGAGTCTGAAAATATGACTATTCTATCGTGGGTCGTCGATAGGGCAAAATCTAAAGCTTTGTCAATTGCAAAAACTTCAGCAAGAAAGATCGATGTATGATTCGGCAATCTGAATCTCAACTGGCATTCAGTCGACCATACACCCGCTCCCACACACTCGTCTGTCTTAGAGCCGTCGGTATATAAATGAAAAAAAGAAAGATGTTTAATTAGGATCTCTCTGAACCGCTGGCGTACCTCCACCTCCGGTACCGTGGCTTTGGCTGTTGGTAGCCAGTCTAATACAGTGGTGAAATTGGGGGTCTCCCACGGTGCAATATTTGACTTGAACCAGGGTATTGATAGTAGAGAGATCTATACCGACTTTTTCTGTGAGGTCATCGAGTCTGTTGCACAGAGGCTTTCCGCCGCGGTGCTGTGGGCCTACTAGCCGGCGTAAAATATTCCCGTTTTGATGAAGGGGCTGCCTGGCTATTTTGGCGGCGTAAGTCAGCGCAAGCTGGCCGCGTGTGAGACGGAGGGGAGGTACTCCCGACTCTACCTCTAGGCGCTCGATGCGAGTGCACTTAAGGGCTCCAAGACAGACACGTAAACAAGCATTCTGTACAACATTCAATCCTTTCAGAGTTGAGCTCGTTGCCGAGCCATACACGATTGACCCATAATCTACTTTAGATCTAATCAGGGATTTATATAACATCAGTAAAGACTTTCTATCAGCTCCCCATTTGTGTCCAGAAATGCACTTTAATAAATTGAGTGCTTTTTGACATTTATTCTTTAACTGACCAATGTGGTCTTTCCAATTTAATCTACTATCAAAGAGTAGACCAAGAAATCTAGCTGAATTTTGAATGGGTATTGGGTGGTTGTTTAGAGTTAGCCTGATGTTGGGCTTTCTCCTATGGGTAAAGACCACGCCAATACTCTTTCTAATGGAAAACTTAAAACCCCACTGGAGGCCCCAGTTATGAATCATATCCAGTGCCAATTGAATCTGATTTGCCGAAAACTCTGCATTACTGCTGGAGTGCCATAATGCACAGTCATCGGCGTACAGTGAGTATTTAAGATTCCAAGGAGGAGATGGTAAAATGTCATTTATCATACAAAAAAATAATGTTGGTGACAAGACACTTCCTTGTGGGACCCCGTTTGCCTGGACAAAAATGTCAGAGAAAGTGACATTGTCAGAAAATAATTTGACAGGAAACGATATGAAATTTTGGATAAAACAAGGCAAGTTTCCATGTAATCCGAAAGCATAAAGTTTTCTGAGTAGGCCATGTCGCCATGTCATGTCGTAGGCTTTTTCTATATCTAAAAATACTGAAATCAAAAAATGCTTTTTGGCAAATGCCTCATGAATATGACTTTCCAGTTTTACTAGCTGATCGAGAGTTTGACGTCCCTTTCGGAATCCGCACTGCTCGTCAACAAGTAAATTCCCGGTATTTAAAAGATGCAATAGCCTACTATTAACAATTCTTTCCATGACCTTGCATAAGCAACTTGTCAACCCAAATGGGCAGTAAGATATAGCAGATTTGGGATTTCCCCCTCCTGATGTGGGCGAAGTGCCATGAATTTGAAAAAGTCTGGCTTTTCCAAATATCATTGTACACTTCTAGCAACTTAATCATGTCATCATGATTAAGATGCTTCATCATCTCATATCGAATCTCATCGGGGCCTGTGGATGTTCCTTTACAGGCTTCTAGGGCTCGGACAAGCTCATCCATTGTAAGGTCTTTATTGTAATCAAGGTTATCTCCTGTGGCAAAGTGAATTGGTTGCAGTTCGGATGCTTCCTTGGTGGTCAGGAAAGCAGGATTGTAGTTTTCCGAGCTGCTTGTATAAGAGAACTGCTTGGCTATTATGTTAGCAATGTCTCTAGGTGAATCATATTCATTTCCCTCATGAGTGATGTTTTTCATTTTTACTGATGTCTTTTTTCTATTGATTTTGTTGACTGTGGACCAAACCTCTGCAGTGCTGGTATTGCTGTTAATTGTAGAGACAAAGCTTCACCAAGAGTCTCTTTTGGCTTGTCTGATTGTTCTTCGAGCCCTAGCTCTCGCTTGTTTGTAGTTGCGAAAGTTTGTGATATTATTTTGTCATTTGTGATATTATTTTGGAAAAGCCTGTAGGCCCTATTTCGTTCACATAGCGCCCAGCAGCAATCTGGTATCCACCATGGAACTCTATGCTTAACGCTATCTGTCGAAGTCTTAAGGATGGTTGCCATTGCTGCATTTATAATACAATTTTGAACTGTTTACTTTATCATCAATGGTTTCTCCAACTACTTCGAGTTTTACGCTCCTTGTGAAGGCGACCCAATCTGCTTTTTTTACATTAAATTTGGGTGCTGAAGGCGTTCTCGTGGTGTCGCATGAATATTTAATACAAATAGGAAGGTGATCGCTTCCCAACGAGTCATCAATGGTGTGCCACAGGCACTTGGCTGCTAGTGTTGAAGAGACCAGTGATAGGTCAATAAAGCTCAAATTACCGGTATTACCGTCCACTCGCGTCGGACTACCATCGTTTAGAAGGACCAGATCAGAGTCATTGATCAACTTAACTACTTGCTCACCTCTACCATTCACCCGCAGGGAACCCCATGAAGTATGATGAGTGTTGAAATCACCTAAAATTAATTTGTTATTTGGCAGACTGTCCTGAAGAGCAAAAAGCTCATCATAGATTACCATTTTACCAGGTGAACAATAAGCTGAGCATATAGTCAGATACATGTTATTGAATTTTACTTTGCATGCGACGTGTTCCAAAGAAGAATTAATCGTCACTTCAGTGAAAGGGAGGTTCTGGTGGATGTACATGGCGACCCCGCCTCCACCCCATCCCTCTCGGTCTTTTCTACACAGATGGTAGTTTCTCAGTGATACGACCTCGTCAGAGACTTGGTCGTTTAAATGGCTTTCTTGGAGAACGATAATATCGGGAGCATAAGACGAGGCTAATAATTTAAGGGAGTTTAATTTTGATCTAAGACCGACAGTTCCATTGTATAATGTTATATGCGTGGATTACGTTTTATGGGGTTTGGAAGTGCCTTGTCCGCCGGTTTTTATTTTCTTTTTTTGGGAGGGAGGCGCCTCCTCCCCTCCCTCGCTTCCCGAGGGCCTCTCTCGGGAATTTTAGAAGACAGTAACCTCCATGGCCTGCTCCCCTCTGCTAGAGAGACGCCCGGCGGAAGATGATCTGCCCTTACGAGCAGAACAACTACCAGACGAAGTTCTAGTAGGGGTCGCCTGGACTAAGAGGTGTGACCCAGATTGTGATTTGGTATCATCCTCCTTATGATGCTTTTTTTGCTGGGTTGATTCAGCAATTTCCTTTATTGTTTTATTCAATTCTTTAATTTGATTCATTAATTCCTTAACAGTTTCCTTCAATTCAGAAATTTCCTGGTCCTTAGCTGCGAGCTGCTGACTAATACTGCTTGCACTGGAAACGTTGTTGGTTACTGCTGAGGCGTAAGAAGTATTGGGTTTGCTTGCCAAACCTTCAACTTTCTTCTTGGCCTCACGGTAGCTAACATCGTGCTCTCTCATGTATGCCAATGTCTTAGTCTCCGTCTTCAGGCTGCTGCATTCAGCAGAGCCTGACTGATGGGGACCTCCACAGTTAGCACACTTGAGTGTGTCTTCCGTGCATGTAGTGGTATCATGGGCTCCAGCATTTTTACCGGACATGAATTTGTCTTTAGCCTTGCATCTTAATGAGGTGTGTCCAAATTTTTGGCATCTATTACAACGCATTGGTTTTTGGATATAAGGTCGAACTTGAACGATCTCATATTCAACTTTAACAGTACTTGGAATTTTGGGTGAAGGAAAGGTCAAGTAACAATCTGGTTTTTACTCGCACATCTCCATCTTTGTTGGTCATACAATTTACGTCTACTACGCTTTGGTCTTTCATGGCCTCAAGAATTTCACTTTCTTCCATTGTCCTCAAATCCCTGTGAAAGATTACTCCCTTACAGGTATTTGGGCCAACAGGAATAGTTACTTTTACTCTGAGGTCATGAATTTGCGTCAATTTAAGCAAATCCTTAACCTGAGATTTAAATTGCACTTTTACAAGGAGGCTACCATCTCGCAATTTTCGGACAAAATCAAAACTGCCTTCCACTTGACCATCAAGGACCTTCTTAATGATAAAGGGGTTGACATTTTGCAGGGATTGATTTTCTTTCACGCATCGTATGTTCACACACCTTGCGTTCTCGGGAGGGA
>NW_028236611.1:0-2500 GCF_977035675.1 Penaeus japonicus | reverse complement strand
CACTCTCATAGATATATATGTGTGTGTGTGTTTTGTGTGTGTCTGTTTGCATCTAATGGCTTTGTTTGTGCATGTGTAATGGTCCGTCCATGCAATGTTTATGTAAAATCTACTCTTGCCTTCAGTTTTTTTTTTATCTCTCGTGGGCAAGCTTTGAGAAGCTTAGCTTACTTTACAGCTTGACTGAACGACAGCTGTAGAAATAATATAACAGTTTTGTTCTGATTATCTCCTTATTTCAGGTACTTCGAGGAAGAGAAGTCAAAGCCTTTTGTAAAAGTGACTCGAAAGGAAGAACTTTTTAACACGAATCACATTTTTAGGATAACGCTAGACACTGAACACTGGTCCTGGAGCCTAGATTGTTGCAATATCATGAGCATCTATTCACCTTTTGGGGAGATTCTCTGATCGGTTCCTCTCTCGAAAGAACATCCTCAGTTATCTATAGGACTTAGGGTAGAGAGATGTTGACACGGTCTCTTAACACACACACACACACACACACACACACACACACACACACACACACACACACACACACACACACACACACACACACACACACACACACACACACACACACTCATACACGCTCACACACACACACACACATACACACATACACACAAACACGTATGTATGTATATAATATATACACTTTTTGTTGTTTAGTAAAAAATCATTATTTGATTTTTCAGACTGATAGTATCAAAACATTCTTGTTCTTTGTAGCTTCAAGCTGTTTTTGTATTAACGAAACAAGTTTTCTAAAATCGTCCGAACCTCCTTTTTAATTAAAGGGAAAGATATACGCACAAGTTTATAGCAAAGGATCGAGCTAAAAATCTTGTTCTCACTGAACAGGATTCATGAAGCCGAACCATCACCGCCCTCCTTTCTTTTTTTTCAAAATCAAAAGCAACTGTGAGACTATTAATTCATGGACACTAAGCCCACTCCAACAAGTCCTGCCTGTAAATGACACACAAAACCGTGTCTATATGGACAACCTTTGAAGCCCCTTACTCAGGGACCATACATTTATATAGCCATCTATATTCTCTCTCTCTCTCTCGCTCTCTCTCTCTCTCTCCTCTCTCTCTCTCCTCTCTTCACTCAACTCTCTCTCTCTATATATATATATATGTGTGTGGTGTGTGGTAGTGTGTGTGTGTGTGTGGTGTGGTGTGTTTGTGTGTTGTGTGTGTATGTGTTATGTGTCGGTGTGAGGGGTGTATGTGTTGTGTTGTGTGTAAGAGAGAGAGGAATAGAGAGAAGAGAAGAGAGAGAGAAGAAAGAGAGAGAGAGAGAGAGAGAGAGAGAGAGAGAGTGTGTGTGTGTGTGAGAGTGTGTGTATATGTGTGTGTGTGTGTGTGAGAGAGAGAGAGAGAGAGAAAGAGAGTGTGTGTATATGTGTGTGTGTGTGTGAAGGAGAGAGAGAGAGAGAGTGTGTGTATGTGTGTGTGTGTGTGTTTGTGTGCAAATTCGTACCTGAAAACGTAAACAGTGATATAGCAGGCGATGCGAAATCTCACGCTCGCCGAGATCAGCTGTGCCATGAATATTCTATATCGTTTTCAGTGGTATTCAGCGGGTGCGCTCGGTGGGAGTTGCTTGGCGTCTGTATACAGGATAGTGAATTTAACTTCCAAGCATAGTACTCTTCTTTTTTAAGCCCTGCGAGAAAAAGCAATAAACGCTCTCCGAAGAACTACGAATTTCGATGAAATACAGAGTAACGTTTCTGACAGACCATAAATTGCAAAGCAGGGTGCATGAATTTTTCTCAAAGGTACCTGAGCTACGGGAGAACATGAGGTTACATGACATGGCCACGTGTATAGAGTGGGCACACACGAAAAGTTTTTTTAGGAAGAACATTTTCTGGCCTCATTTTTAGAAATTCCAGACTACCAAGAACGTGTACGACTGCAATACATTTATATAGATCGGTACCAAACAACAAACCTAGCTGAAAGAAATGTCTCTAATCTGGTGTGTACTATAAAAAAAGTACAAGTTGTGGTTCTTTGATGTAGGTGGGACTCGGAAGTGAAATTAAACCTTGAATCTAAAAATGTTGAATAATCAACTGCAACCTCGCCACTGAGCACAAAGCCTTATTAATATGCAATGCACATATATACGTATAGTATTAGATTTCTATTTTTTTTAACATTTCTGAATAAAGGTTATATCATAAATTCATCGAAAAGAAGAAAAACAAAATGTATAGACATGATTAGTTGGTTTATATTATCCATTTAGCACACATTAAAATTATTTTCCCTATTTAGAATAGAGAAATAAGCCGCTTTGTAAAGATAAACCTATGAAACGCGTTCGACAAAAATTTACGATCCAACAAATAGGAAGCCGTTCGGTTTGTCGCACGCGTTTGCGTTTTACGTCATCGTTTAAAAGCGCCGCCCATACAAACCTGTAGCCCACGCGTGTATATCTTATTTTCAACAATATGATAAGATATTTCTAAATA
>NW_028236610.1:10000-11239 GCF_977035675.1 Penaeus japonicus | reverse complement strand
GAGATGGGGGATGATGAAAAGGAAGGTGACCAGCCCGTGTGCAGCGGCTGCAATGTGAACCTGTCCCGTATGGGGGTTGTGCTATGGCCCTGTATTAAAAAGCTTTTTTTTTTTTTTTTTTTTTTTTTTCATCTTTTTCCATCCCCTTACATGTTATCTTTTTTTTGTTAGTGTGGGGTCCCTCCATAAAACTTTGAAACCCCAATCAGAGTAAGTGAAAAGAACGTAATAAATTTGTTGTGGATTTTGAAAAATAGAAACTTGCAAAAAAGAAACCCTCATGTTTTTAAAGCCTCAGGAATAGAAAAAACGTGAAAAAAAAGGGTCTGCACTGAACGTTTTGGGTTCTCGCGTTTGGGAAAACCAAGTGTCGCGACTGTGCAAAAAAAAAAAAAAAGAAAAAAAAGATAAATAAAGGAATAATAAAAAAATTGATAATAAAATAAAATGAAAAATAAAATATTTGCCTTCATCTAACGGGGGGGGATGAAATTAAAAAACCCCAAAAATAATAATAGTAATAAGGGTTTGTGCGATAACCAAAATAAGAAAATTTGCAATAAAAAAAAGGGAAGATAATAGTGACAATCATAACAAAAAAACAAAAGAAATATATTTTCCCGCAAAGAAATACGCAAAAAAAAGAAAAATTCATGAGGGAAAAACAAACTCGAAAAACCCCCAAAAACTTTTGGTTTGAAAAAAAGAATAGCAGTTTTTATAGGCTTTAAACACCGGGAAGTTCCAAAACGAACTTGGCATTTTGAAAAGTTTTCTCCTTGGGGGCAAAATTTAAACGTTTAGGGCTTTTTAAAAAAAATAAAAGAAATAATTTTTTTTAACGATTCTTAGGAAAACCCCCCTCTTTGGCATAATCTTCGTTGTCTTTTAGAAAGAAGAGAGGGGCGTTTTTAAGCGCCCCAAGGATGAGATTTTTCCCAAAAGTACACACACACACAAAAATAAAAAAAAAACTAACGAAAAAAAACAAAAAGAAAAAAAAAAACCATAGAAACATAACAAAAACAATATAAATAATCATAAAAGGGAAAAATTTAAAAGGATAAATTTGTTATATTTTGCATTTTTTTAAATGCCCTTTGATATTTACCCGCACCAAAGGCAAAACCCGAAAAAACTCTTAATAACGAGAATAGCAAGAGATAATAACGATATCAAAAAATAATACAAAGGGAGGAAAAATAAAACCCAAGGCTAATTATTTTCGATACCCAAATA
>NW_028236610.1:0-2500 GCF_977035675.1 Penaeus japonicus | reverse complement strand
ATTCGAAACCCCCTTTCTGGTGTGTGTGGGGGGGGTTTTTTTTCTTGCTCTCTCATCCGTTCTTCTCTCTCTCTCTCTCTCTCCTCTTCCCTTGAAATGAAACGTAAAGTAGAATTTTCTTTTATTTTTTTTTTGTTATAAATGATGGATTTTTATATTTCGCTCTATATTTTCCGTGAGTAATAAAGAATTTGGTGTTTTTTTTTTATAATATTTATCCAACTCGTATACACTTATAAGTTATTTTTGTTAGGGATATTGCGTCCTTATAGGGCAATCGACAATTAGCCCTTTGGGTTATTTTTTTCACTAGTTTCGTATTATTTCTGATATCGTTATTATCATCATAGCTATTCACGTTATTAAGATGATTGTCGTTATAGCCCCCGGGGGGGTTTTAAATCATGTCATTATAAAATATGCAAAATATAACAATCATCACCTTAATTAATTTTAAATAGAGATCATACTTTTTTTTTTGTTATTTTCTATGCAGTTTTTTTTTTTTCTTTTTGTTTTTACGTTTTTTTTTTATTTCATTTGTGGGTGTTGTAAAAATGGAATATACTCATCCTTGGACGCTAACACGCACACCCTTTCTTCTAAAAACAACAAAGATTATGCCAAAGGGAATAACCTAAGAACCCGTCAAAAAATTTTATGCTTTATTTTTAAAAAAAGCGTAAGCTTTAATTTCGCGAAGAGAGCCCCCTTTACAAAAAGGCCCCAAATTCGTGTGGAACTTCCAGTTTTTTTAAAACGCTATGAAAAACGCTATTCTTTTTGGGAAACAGAGTTGTGTGTTTTCTTCGAGTTTTCTTCCGGGCCATGATTTTATTTCCTTTGCGTAATTTTTTGCGAAAAATAAATTTTCTTCGTTTTTTTTCGTCCCCGATTGTCCCCCTATTATCATCCGTTTTTATTTGGGAAGTCCTATTATGGTTATCGTCACATTATTATTTTCAAATTTTTATTTTTTTATACATCATCATCCTGTAAGACTGAAGGCAATATTATTATCTATTCATTTTTTTCCCATTTTCATTTTTTTTTATTATTCCTTTTTTTACTTTTTTTCTTTCTTTTTTTTTGCCCCATTCGGGCACTTGTTTCCGAAACGCGAAAAAACAAGACGTTTATGCAGAACGCTTTTTCACGTTTTACTAACCATGAGCTTAAACATGAGGGTTTTTTTATATGCCAATACATAACATATCATAAGTCCACACAGCTATTACGTTCTTTACACTTCTCTGAAGAAGTTCAAAAGTTTTTTTGGGGGGGACACACACTAACAAAAAGAAAAAAACATTAGAGATGGGGAAGATGAAAAAAAACAAAAAAAAAAAAAAAAATGCTTCAACTACAGGGCCATACACAAACCAGCCATACTGGCACAGGTTCACATGCAGCCGCTGACACGGTCTGGGCTCACCTTCCCTTTTCATCATCCCCCACATCTCGCACCGCCGGTACTTCGGAGCCGGAGGTCGGCGTCTGGCTGTGCGGCGTCCCCCCTCGAAGATGGTGCTTGTAGGGTCCGCGATGGGCGCCCTGCGATGCTCTCTTTCCGCTGGCGCTAAGAGAGAAGGGGGGGCATCTATGTTTTGGGTGTTGAACCTAACCTGTTGGTGGATTTTCAAGGTAATTATTGTAATTACAATTAATTTTCCATCATCGGTTACGAAATAAATTGTTACTCAAACGTGAGCCAAAAAACAATATGTATAAAACGCTTTATAACAAAATGTAAAATTCCGGCGTCACAAAGGGCACTTTTAAATGATTTTATTGCTTTTAAAATGGAATGGGAATTTGGGATCAATCTATCGATATCAAAAAGTGGTTATTAACAAATCTTTTTGACAGTCTTCTTTAAAAAATGGTCGTCCCTACATTTCCAATGCAATGTAACAATGATTAAAAACAAAGCATTACAACCGCCCCCTTTTTACATATTCATAATCGCCATTATGAAAATCATATTCAACATGTATAATGCAAACAAAATGCAGTTTTGCCTTAAATTTTCTCTTATATGTACAGGATGGGGTAATACATGTTTTCTCAACATATCCTCGAGGGATAAAAGCCCTCGTTCTTTGACCCGAGAGGAAACAATTAAAAGCGCCTCAGACCCAATCACTTTTTTTTTCGTGTAAAAAAATTGCTGGAATGATGAGCGAGAAGTAGTTTCACTCTCAATACGGGCGCGGAACGTTTTAAAACAAGGGAAGTGAGTAAAAACGTAGAAGAAGAGGATTTAAAAGAAGAAGATAGAAAAAAAAGTCCGTTGTGTATGTATGTAGTATAATAAATAGAATAAAAGAAAAAATGATTATATTATTGTATATAATTTTATATGTATTAAAAATATATATAAAAATAAAATATTATTTTAAAATTTTAAAATAACACTGTTTTATAAATATATATATATTAATATTATAAAAATTATAATATAAATATAAATATATTATATATATATATAAATAAATAT
>NW_028236609.1:0-14291 GCF_977035675.1 Penaeus japonicus | reverse complement strand
AATAAATATATATATGCATATATGTATACAATATAAACATAATTATACATGCATATATATATATATATATATATATATATATATATAATATATATATATATATTAGATATATATACATATAGAGTGTAGATATATATATATAATAGATATAATATTATTATATATATAATAAATTTATATAATATATATAGATACATGTGTGTGTGTGTGTGTGTGTGTGTGTGTGTGTGTGTGTGTGTGTGTGTGTGTGTTTGTGTGTATGTGTGTGTGTATTGTGTTATCTATTTGCGAACACAAACACAGAGAGAGAGAGAGAGAGAGAGAGAGAGAGAGAGAGAGAGAGAGAGAGAGAGAGAGAGAGAGAGAGAGAAAGGAGAGAGAGAGAGAGAGAGAGAAAGAAAGAGAGAGAATGAGAGAGAAAGAAAGAAAAACGACAGTTAGCAAGGGACTTCATAAACCGAAAAAAAAAAAAAAAAAAAATAGAAAGAAGAGAAAGATAATATCAATCATTTATACCAAACAACCTGCTGATCAAGGGAAGACCATCGAGAAACAGGTAGAAAGAGGAGAGTACTCACTAGACACTAAACAACAATTTATGGAACGGACAATCAGCTGACAGTTAAATGTGTTGATCCTTTGGTTTGTTTACATCCGGGACTTGATCCTCGCGGCCTACTTCACCAAATGACAATTTACGAACTTCAAAAAGACGAAAACGAGGAGAAGAAAGACGAAGCGAGAATAGATAAATAAACGAAACGAAGGAAGGGTTAAGGATAAAATCCAGCAGAAAAAATGATACGGAAAGAAAGACAGAAAGCAAGATATTTCGCAGAACATTGACGATGTTGAGATGGCTGAGACCACGGGGGGGCAACGCCTCCTCGAAATATCCTCCAGGTGAACAGGTGCTCCGAAGGGACGACAGGTGGTTATGTTAACGAGATTAACAGCTGGTAGGGAGGAGTGGGTGGAGAGGAGCAGAAGAGGGGGGGGGAGGGAGTAAGAGAGAGAGAGAGAGAGAGTGGGGGGGGAGAGGGAGAGAGAGAGAGGAGAGAGGAGAGAGAGAGAGAGAGTAGAGAGGAGAGAGAGAGAGAGAGTAGAGAGGAGAGAGAGAGAGAGACGGGGGAAAGGGAGAGGGGGGTATAAACAGAAAGAGATGAATTAAGGAGAGAGGGGAGGGAGATAAGGATGTATGGGAAGGGAGGGGAGGGAGGGGAGGAAAAATAAGGTTGAGAAGGAAGAGGGAGTAGGGGAAGAGTGGAGGAGATGAAGGGGAAAACAAGATAGTAAGAAAGAAGGGATGAGGAGAGAAGGGAGAGAGGGAGAGAGGAAGAAGTCCTATGAAACAACGTTTCCCTCCAAGGAAAAGTGTTCACAGAAGACCAAAAATTGTTTATTCTTATGTTAAGATGATTATTTTCAGAAAATTGTCCTCTGGATGAAAAGGCCATTTTCCATTTTGTTGCCGAGTGTCTGGTGCTAGAAGGACCTCTTTTCAGATTGTTGAATGGCAATATATTAGACTACTTCTCTTGTAAGAATCATGCAATATCAGGCTATAACAATTAAAAAAATAGAAAAAATTCTAATATAGCTGAACATAAATATAAGATACCTACACAACACCCAGATATAATAATGCACTAAACTCTTTCCTTATATAACATACAAAAGGCATCACTTAATTTTAAATTTTTAAACTTTTACACCAAATAATCATTTTCCCCTTCAAATCGAAATCGAAAAAAGTAAAAAACGAAAGCAAAACCAGTTCCTCTGTCTAACCCTCCAGATGTTCAAAAGTTCAAAAGCCCAGACGAGTTCTGGACTGACCTGGCATTTTTGGTTCATTTTCACTTTCCGGGTTCCCAAAAAACCCCGGTTTCCCTTTGTTTGGTTGTATTTGTGTGTTCTTTGTGTTTCGTTTTTTTTCTGGCCGCTGGGTTTGTCTTTTTCTCGAAGGGACTAAATGGAGGGAATTTGGGGTGTTCGAAATCTGTGTTTATCAAATCTTCATTTATCCTCATTTATAATATATTTTTGTCACTTCTCTCTATTAACCATTGCCCCTATCAAATCTATCATAAATGTCTACCCTTTTTTCTCGCCCTCCTCCTCTTCCCTATCTATCAATCTATCTGCCCACACCAATCCCAAAGGGGGATAAATTTAAATTCATAAAAACCCAAAAACCAACAATAAACACGCAAACACACCCACACACCCCACACACAAAACACACAAAACACCACACACACATTTAACCTAAATTCCTTTTCACGCCGAGAAAATGGCGGTTTGTGAGCCTTGTAAAAACAGATTGCAGGGTTAAAATTTATTTCCGAAAAAAATTTAAATTTATGTTGCTTAAAATATATCAAAGTGCATGCATGTGGGGGGGGTTGTAACTTTTACTTCTGATTTAATGAATGTTTTATCAAAATTTACCAAACGGGTCATAAACTATTTAAGATTTTCTGATCGTTTTTTTTTAGGAGATTAGTTACGGTGAAGAAAGAGATCGTATTTTTTTTTATATAACCGGAACGAAAACAAAAAGAAAATTGTTAAAAAAAGGAAAATTTCATAAAGATGCAGAAATATGAAAGCATATGTCATATGTTTATAATTATATAAAATATATAATATATATTATATATATATAAAAATATGATATATATATATATAAATATATATATATATATATATATTTATATAATAATAATATTTACATCTTTCCCTTGACAAAAATTTTTTTGCAAGTGAATCACTGTTTAAAACAAAAAAAAGGGGTGCTAATAAGCACTTTACCTGTGTCTAATTTGCATATAAAGGTCTTTTTTACCAAACCCCAACAACATTTTGAGTTGCCTGATTTCTTTGTATTACTTTTTCTATTACGTAGTAATCATTACTGTCGCTCATTATTAACATTACTGTTTTGATAATTAGTTTTGCTGTTATGTCAGTTCATTATCATCTCATTATCATAACTCATTATCATTCTCACGTTGTTTTAATTTCAATATTATCATCATCTTATTATTTCCATTTTTGTTATTGTTATTTGGTAGGTATTAATTGTTATTACATCATCATTTCATTTTCATCCCAATTTTATCATTTTGTTTTCATTTTATTATTAATTTGTTAAATTTTAATTTCATTATCATTAAAGGGAAAGAAAGAAAAAAAAAGAGAGAGGGGATGAGAGAAGAAAAGAGAAAGAGAGAGAGAAAAGAGAGGGGGAGAGAGGGAGGGGAAGAGAGAGAGAGAGAGAGAGAAGAGGGGAGAAAGGGAGAGGAGAGGGGGGGTAGGGGGGGGGGGGGAAAACACAAAAAAACCCCAATGAAAAAAAAATAAAAAACCAAAACCCCCAAAGTAGGGAAACCAGGGATAAGGGGAAAGAATTAGGGAGGGGAGAAAGGGCGAAAGGAGAGGGATAAAAGGAAATTAAAGAGGAAGAAAAAAACCAAAAGCCGCTCTTTTTTTGAAAAAAATAAATTTCTGCCCAATTAAAAATCTAGACACTTTTTTTGTTTTTTATCAAACATTTTTCAACCAAAAAACCCCTTTTACACGGGCAACTTATTCTATTCTATTCCCATTGCGACGCGGGTTTTAGGTGATGAAATAGTAGGGGTTAATAAAAGGGGCCCGCATTTTTTTTCTTATCTCGCTTCCTTTAAAAAGGGTTTAAGAACATGAAATTTTAAAAAGGAATACTGTTTATCAGATATATGTATATATATATATATATATATATTTTAATTAAATTTATATATATTTTAAAATTTTCTAAAACACTTATATATGCATATATATAAATATATATTCTTTATATATAATATATATATAATTATATTGTATATTTTTATATTAAATATCCCAATATATCATATATATAAAATTACATAAAAAATTATATTTTAATATATATTTTAATAAAATATTTTAATATAAATAATTTTAAAATTTATTTTAAATAAATATATTTACATATTATAAACTTTATATCATAATATGCTTTTTAATTTTCCAATTAATACATTATATAATAAAATATATTTATAAAATATATATATATATATTTATATGTATATATTTATATTATACATATACATTTTATATTTTTATATATATAATATATATATATATATATATAATAATATTTATATATATTTAAAAAATATTATATTTTATAATAAAATATAATATTTTATAAATAATTTTAAAATTATATATAAAATTAAAATTTTATATAACACACACACATATATATGTCTTATTTTCATATAAATTTTTTAAATTATGAAACCTTATTAAATTTTATTTTACAAAATATATAATAAATACTTTATATGTATATATATTTATAATATGTATATATACATACATACATCCCATATATATTTATATATATATATATATAAAATATATAAAAATTATAATATTTTTCTTTATTTATATTTTATAAAAATTTATACAAAGAATATACATATGTATAATGAATAAATATATATTATATATATATATAAAAAAATTATATTTTATATATAATATATATATATAAACAAAACCAAACACCCCACACACACACACCCCCACACACACACACAACCCACACACACAACAATATATATTTTAAAATTTATATATATATATAAAAATTATTATATATATATAACATATATTATATTTTTAATAAAAATATATATATATTAAAAAAAAATATATATATAAAATAATACTATTATACATATAAAATGTATATTATATTATATATATATATAATATAAAATATAATTTATATATAAAATTATATTTATAAATACACACACACACACAAAAACCCCCAAAACACCATACACACCCCTATATTATAAAATATATATAATAATTTATATTTTATATATATAATATATATATATATATAAAAATATATATATTTTACATAAATTTTGGGGTGTGTGTGTGGGGTGTGTGTGTGGTGTGTGTGTGTGTATATTTTTTTAAAATAAAATATATTTATATATATATATTAATATATATTTTATAAATAATATAAAATATATATTTTAAATAATAAAAAATTTAGGTGTGTGTGTGGTGGTGTGGTGTGTGTGTGTGTGTGTGTGTGTGTGAAATATATATTTTAATAAAAAAATTATTATATAAATATATTAATATTAAATAATATATGTATATAATATTATATGTGGGTTTTTGTGTGTGTGTGTCTTTTTTGTGTGTATGTGTGTGGTGTTTTGTGTGTGTGTGTATGTGGTGTGTGGGGTTTTGGTATGTTATACAATGATATTATAATATTATTATTATATATATAAAAAAAAAAGATCTATATAAAGAATATAAAATATTTTATATATTTTAAATTATATATTATATACTAAATATTTTAATATATATATATAAAAATTTATTTTTGTCCCCACACATTAGTGTGTGTGTTACATAGCAAAATCAAATTTTTCTATCTTTTTAAATTTATCTATAAATCTATTAACTATCAAACTCTGTTTATAAATATTTTAAAATATATTATAATATATAAATATAAAATAAAAAAAAATTTAATATTTTAAAAAAAAACAAATTTTATACATATGTTTACACATATAAAAGCAATATATGGTTATAAAATATATATTATATAATATAAATATATATTTTGTATAAATTTTCTTTATTATATATTATATATTTTTTATATTTTTATTATATAATATTTTATTTTATAATACAAATATATTTATTAATATATATTTTAATATGTATATATATATAATAAATAAAAATTTTATAAATATTTACTATATTTATATATATATATATACAAAAAAATTTTTTATTTATGTATTTATATAAAAATTATTTTATATATAAAAAAAAATTTTTTTTCCTTATATATATATATATATATAATATTTTGGGTTTTATATTTTATATTTTATAATATTATATTTATTTATATATATATTAAAAAATTATTAAAATTTTTAAAACCCATGTAAAATTTAATTAATATATATAATATAAATATATATATATATATAAAATATATTTATATATTATAATATATAAAAGTGTGTGTGTGGGTGTGTGTGTGTGTGTGTGGGGTGGGGGGGGTGTGTGGTGGTGTGTGGGTGTGTGGGGTGTGTGTGTGTGTGTGTGTGTGTGGTGTGTGTAAAAAAAATTTTAAAATTTAATATATATTTTTAATATTTTTTTATACTTTATATATAGATAAAATTTTAAATTAATTTTTTATATAATATATATTTATATTAATATTATATTTTTGTATTTTAATATATATTTTTTATATATATATTTAAAATTTTTATATATATAATATTTTTTATCTCTATTTATATTATATATAGATATTATTTATATAAAATTATATTTATTTTTATATATATATAAATATATAATATACCCCACACACAAAACACACACACACACAACAAACCACCCACACACAACACCATACACACCCCACCCCACACACACACAAATAATATATATATATATTAAAAAATTTTATATATATATATTTTTTTTAAAAATATTTAAAATTATTTCTTAATATAATTTTAATATATATTTAAAATTTTTAACAACATATTTATGTTTATATAAAAATATATATATAAATGTTTTTTTACATATATACTTTGGAAAATTTATATTTTAAATAAATATATATATATTTATATATATATATATTTATATTTTATACATCCCATAAAAATAAAATAATGTGTATACATAATACTTATGTATAAAAAATTTTTATATGAAAGTATATATTTTTTTTAAAATATTATAAAATTATAAAATAAAATATATATTATAAATATGTATATAAAATTTTTAAAATTATAATATTTATATATATAAAAATATTATATATATATATATTTATTGTGTGTGTGGGGTGGGTGTGTGTGTGTGTGTGTGTTTAGTGTGTTGGGTTGTGGAATTGGGTGGTGTTTTGTGAGGTGTGAGATTTTGGGTGTGATGAGTTTCCCTTTTATTAAAGAATTATAATTTTTTAATTTTTTAAATTTATTATTTTTTGCTTTTAAAAGAAATTTCTAAAAAGTTAATTTAATAAAATAAATCGTATATTAAAAAATTATATATATATAACAAAACATCCTTTTTGGGGTGTGTGTTCCCTATGAATATATTTTTTTTACCCTTCTATCTAAAAACCCTATTTATCAATGGGATTTCTGTTAACCCTATCCCAATATTATATTATATAAACATAATATATTATAAATAATATATTTTTATATATTATATAACATGTTAAATTATAAATAATATTATATTTAATCTATTATATATATATATCTAAAAATTTTTATATTATAAAAAACATTTATAAAATATTAATATTTTTAATATATTATATTTTCAATTATATAAATTTTATATATATTGTTTAAAAGGTATAAATGTATCTTCAACTATCTATATCTATTCCCCTTATCTATATCTATCTATTATCTATCTAATATTATTATATATAAATAATTTAAATTAAATATTTATATTATAAAATTTTATCCCAAGTTTATTTTTTCAAACACGTGTCGTTTGTGCGTTTTTTAATATATTTTTTTGTATAACCAGCTCTCCTTTTGGGCCCAAACATTTCCCCATCCCAAATTTACATTTTTCATTCGTTTTTCAACTGCACGGGCAATTTATGATGGCTCATTACCTTTTTCCCGGGCGATGCATTTTTCAGTAAAGGGGCAAAAAATTTGGGATTGTGAAGACCATAAAAGTCATTTTTCCCTAAAATATTTCGTTTTCTTTCAATTTTTAAAAGAAACTTTATCCCGATTTTTAATTTCGCATAGCTAATGTAGTTTGGGTTTACCAAATTCTATTTTTTTTGTACTTCCCATAGACGAAAACACGCGATCACAAACAAACACAAAAAAATCTTACATACCAGGGAGAACAAGACACAAACGCCAAAATAAAACATAAAAACGAATAAACCCCCCAATTCACACCCCACAAAACATCAATAAAAAAAAAAAAAAAAACTCACAAAACAAAAAGTTTGGGGATATACTTTTCTCTCTCTCCCCCACCCCCTTTTTTTCTCTTTTCATCTTCGCCCTCTCCTCTTTTTCCCCTCTCTATCCCCCCCCCCTCCCCATACACCCCCCCTTTCCTGTCCCCTGCCTCACTCTAAATAAATGGGGGGAAAAAACATTTTAAAAATTTTATAATGGAAGTTTTTGCCAAAAAAATTTACTCATTTTTTCACAGCGATAGCATTAGTTATAGGTAGAAAAAGTATTACATACTACATAAATCCTACATCCCAAACGATATATATAAAATATATTTTTATAAAATATTATATATATATATATATATAAATATAATATATATATAATTATTTTAAAATGAAATTTCATTTTTTCAAAACCACAAAAACCCATGTGCATAAAAACTTAAATCCCCTAAAAATTCCCCAAAAAGGGCCCAAGCATGCACCCCCCCCACCCCCCCCGTCATTAGGTTAAACCCTGGCTCAGCGGCCCCCAATAATGGGCTAAGGGGAAAACCAAACCCCCTTTAAGGTCCCTTTTTTAAAAGGTCCCTTGGGTGGTCCGTCTTACGGGGACCGAGCTAAAAACGGCCTTTTTTTATCGCTTTTGTTTTTTATTTTTTTTATTGGTATTCTTTTCCTCTTTTTGGTATCGTCATCATCGTGTTATCATTATATCATTGTTGTTGAAAATTATGATGATTTGACATTATTTTTACCCTTTTTCCCTTTTTTCGTAAATTGTTATTATCAATATATTTTCATTACAAATTATAAATTTTAATCATTACCCTTCCCCCTTTCCCCTTCCCCATGTTAAAAATCTTTTTACCCCGTAAAAAAAAAACCCAAAAACTTTTAAGCCCCTCTTTACGTCATATTCTAATATTTATTTGTTACGAGATAAAATACCCTTTTTTTTTTATAAGGTTCAATGCTTGTGAGAAAAAGGGAAGGGTCAGGCAGACTTTTTTTTATTTTCTTTATGGGGGGGAGAGAGTTATTATTTTGAGTTTCTTTTATTTTGTAAATAGGTTTCCCCCCCTTGAGTAACTTGTATGGACCCTTTGTTTTATGGACCCATAATTCTTAAAAATAAAACTAAGTAAATTAAAACGGGGAAAAGGTATCGCCCCCGAGACATTTCTGTGACATGTGACTGAGTCGTGGGCTTTTTTCGAAAATTTACCTGTGTGCCCACCTTGAAACAAAGGGTTACAGGCAAAGGGGGTTTCATTTTAAATTTTACGTAACTTCATTAGGAAATTCAGATGTCAGGCTCGGGCCCAAGGGCCCAAATACACCCCAAAAAATAAAAAACCAATATTTTTTAATATATAAAATATATTATATTTTTTTATATTTTATATTTTATAAAATTTTTAAATATTTTAAAATTATATATATAATTTTTTTTTTTTTTTTGCGTGTGTGTGGTTGTGTGGTGGGGTATGTGTGTGTGTTGTATATATATTTATTATTTTATTTTATATATTTTTATATATATATATTATTAATATAATTTAAAATATAATATAATTACAAAAAAAATATATATTTTATTTTTGTTTATATATATTTGTATAAAAAAAAAAAAAAAAAAAAATATATTTTATATATATATATATATTATTATATATATATATATTATATTTATAAAAATATATATATAAAATTTTTTTATAATAAATTTTTTAAAAATATTAAAATTTTATTATATTTATTTTAGTATTTTGATTATATAATTTTTATAATATATATATATTTTAATATATTATTATATTTTATTTAAAATATATATATTTGTACATTTATTGACATATGATTTTTAATTAAATTTTTATATTAATATGTATTTATTCATATATAAAAGTAAATATTTATTTATTTTGAAATCTAAAAATATGATATATGATGTATATTTTTATATATGATATGTTTTTTATATATGATATTATAAAGTAATAAAAATATTATATATTTTTATAAATGTGTTGATATATTATTTTTCTTTACAAAATACAATTATAAAACTATAAAAATTGGTGTGGTTCATTATATAAACTTTAATAATTTTTTAAAAACAAATTGAATAGTGAAGGTGAATTTCAAGTTGGGAAAACAGGCTTTTTACTAAAATAATTTTATTTTGTCGATGCTAAAAAATAATAAATGAAGTGTCATAAATTCTAAAGTTTTAAAATGTTGAGTTTCCCCAAATTTTTTGAAATGAGGGGTTTTTCGCTGAGGGGAAATATTTTGGTTTGTTTATGAAAGGGAATATTAAATTAAATAGTTTTGGGTGTTATAACCTCCCCCCTTGTTTTTTATTACAGTTTTAATTTTATATGGAATTTTGTTTTTTTTAAATTTTTTAATTAATGTTTTTTTTTTTAAAAATTTATTAATTTTCCTCAAAAAAATTGGAAGGCAGTAATTGTTTGTATTTTAAATTGTGCAATGAAATTTTTCTATTTGGTTGTAAAAAACCTTAAATAAAAAATTTGTTGGGAAATTTTTTAATTGCATGGGGGGGGGGGGGGTATAAGCTATAAGTTGGTCTAAAGGTTTAAGCTTTTTTTAGATGAGGGTTTATTCGTTTGAATTTACGCTAGTTAAAAAAATATTAAAAAAATTTGAATTGATTCAAATAGGAAACTTGGTGATAGAATGGATCCAATTGTGAATGAGAATTCCCTTATGTTATGTATTATTAAAGAGAAAGTAAATAAAACAGAAGATAAAAATAAAATTTTTTCATCAATCAAAAACCCTTTTTAAATTTTTGGAAGTGTGCCCTCATTGAAGGGGGGTAGGGATATAACAAAAGCAGAAAAATTTCACAAGTGAAGATTTATTAGATCTGTATCATCACCAATTCCATCAATGCTCCCCTATAGAAAGAAATAAATTTTAATTTTTGTAAAAGAGGTTATAAAGCTTAAAAAAAAGCAAAAAAAGAGTGAGTTATGTTCCCCCGTGATAAAAGGGGAAAAGCCCCCCTTGCTGTAGCCGAGTTCGTCTTTTTCGAACCCCGCGTGTGTAAGGGGAAGGGCGTAAATGGGAGGCGGGATGAGAGGGAAATCAATGTGTGAGTGGTGCAGATAAAAGTGAGGGTACAAACCCAGTTTAAAATTTTATGTAATATATTTGGAAAATTTTTATATTTTTTTTGATATATCTTGTTAAAATCAATGTTTTGTAAAATGATTAAGGTCAATGGGAAATTTTAGTATGTATTATTATAGTATAATTATTTTATTCATTGTATTCATTTTGATAAAAATTGGCGATCGAAAGACTTGTTAGTAAAAAAATCCCAAAGGGTGAATGAAATAAATAAACTGAAGAAAACGATAAAAAACGGGTTTTTCAGAAGAAACAAATTAACAGAAGAAATCAAGCAACGGAAACAACAACGCATTCAACAACAACAAAAAAAAGAGAATCGCAATAAAAAGGAAATGTTTTTTTAATAAAATGATGATGATTAAATTTACAATGAAGGTTAAAATTGTGTTAATTTTGAAGATTATAGTTTATTTAGTTTTGTGAAATTATGCATTTTGTGTTTCTTTCTTTTTATGTTTGTTATTTAGTGAAAATTTAAATAAGGGTACAAAAAAATTTATTGTTAGGGTAAAGATTTTTAGAAAAGTTAGTCAGTTGAACAACAAAAAACCCACAAACACCACCACAAACTAAACAACAAAACAAACACAACACTCAAAAGAATGTTGGGAAAATATACCCCGAGTATTACCCGTTTTCTAAGAAAAAGAAAGGAGAAAGTTAAAGGGGGGGGGAGGTTTTGGGGGGTGGGGGGGGGAAGGGGGGGGGTTTGCGGGGGGGGGTTTCCACACCCGTCAGTTTCTGGGGATTGAGGAGAGAGAGGCGGGATAGGTGGGGTGAGGGAGAGAGAGAGAGAGAGAGAGAGAGAGACGAGAGAAATGAGAGAGAGACGAGAGAGATGAGAGAGAGGAGAGAGAGAGGAGAGAGAAAGGTAGAGTGTATGTATGTGTATGTGTGTGTGTCTGTTTGGTGTATTGGGTGTGTGTGTTGTGGTGTTTTTGTACTGATAAGGGTGGTGTGTACTGTAAATGGGGTGATGTAGATGCGACTTAGGGGAAATGTATGAAAAATTGTAAAAAATTTTAATAAGAGATATATATAGTTTTGAAGAGAAAGGAAAAAAAGGGGAGGAGAAGGAGGAGAGAGCGAGGGAAGAGGAGGAGAAGGAGGAGGAGAGAAGAGGGGAAGAGGGGAGGTTAGAGAAGGGAAAAAGGTTTTAAGGTGGGGAAAAAGATAAAAGGTGTGGGTTTGCGCCTTTTTTAAAAACGTGCTAATTACAGCAGGTAGGAAAAAAAAACCGAAAGGGATGATAATAATGTTATTAATGATAACTTGATAATAACAATAATAAGATAAAACCAAAAATAAAAATAATAATGAAAAAAAAGTGGAATATTAAAAATAATAATGATAGTGAATTAAAAATAATAATAGGGTAATTTTGATAATAAAATGATGTTTAAGCAATAGTAAAAAAACCCAGAAAGATAGTGGTAATGGTAATTATGATAACAACAAAAATCATGTAAGATAGCTTTTTAAAATAAAAAATAAGGGATAATGTGATAAACTTTTTTTGATAATAAAAGAAAAAAAAAGGGGAAGGGGAAAAGAGAAAGAGGGAGGAAAAGGTGAGAGAGAAAAAAAAGAGAGGGGGGTGAGAGAGGGGGAGAAAAGAGGGGGAGAGAGAGGGGGAGAGGGGAGAGAGAAGAGAGGGGAGAGGAGGGAAAAAAAAAATGAAAGGGGAAGAGGGGGAAAGGGGGGGGAAAAAATTCTAAAAAATAAAAAAAAAGAAGGCGATGATGTTTAAAAAAAAGGGATGAAGATATGTTGTTATTTATTCCTGTGTGTTATTTTTTTTTTCGTTTTTTTTCCTTTTTTTTCTTTCTCTCTCCTTCTCTTGTTTTTTTATTTTTTCTTTATATATTATATATTATTTTTTATATTTTATAAAATTTTTTAAAATTTTAAATTTTATAATATGTATGTAATATATATCCCCACAAACTTCCCAAAAATTCCAAAATATAAATTATATATATATATATATATATATATTATATATATTATAAAATTTTATTTTAATAAATTTTATATATTTTATTATATATATATTATTTTTTTGAATATGTATGTTTTTGTATATATATATTTTATATTATATTTAAAAAATATTATATATATAATATTATTTTAATTTAAAATTTATATATATTTTTATAATTATTATTTTTAATATTTTATATAATATTATATATATAAATATTTTTTTCTTATTTTTTTAAAAAAAAAACAACACAAAATAACCCCAAACAAAAACACACAAAACATAACGAAACCCAAAAAACCAAATAACTAACCCCAAAGAACAAACACACAAAAAGATACAAAACCCCACCAGATAACACACAAAAAATAACCACGGACTTTAACAAATACACACAAGAATACACAACAACACTAGCAAAAAAAATTTCCCCTTCTCATTATTTTTATTTTATTGGTTATTGCAAACACCCTTTCCCCTATAAAGGAATTCCGCCCCCCCCCCCCCCCCCCCCCCCCCCCTTTGCAGCTTTGAAACCCAAATAAAAAAATTTTTTTTTTTCTTTTCTTTTTCCCTTTTCCCCTTTTTCCCTCGACGGCGAATATGGTGTGGAGGTGGTTTGCCTGATTGTTGCTCGGGGGGAAAAGTTTTTTTTTTTTTTTTTCCATCTCTTTTTCCCCCTTCCCCAAATTTTTGAGGGAGGAGAGAGAGAGGGAGGAGAGGAAAAAGAGAGAGGGAGGGGAGAGGGGGGAGAGAGAGAGAGAGAGAGAGGAGAGGGAGAGGAGAGAAAGTGAGAGGAGGGAGGAGGAGAAAGGAGAGGGGAGGAAAAAGAGAAGAGAAAAGAAAAAAGGAGTCGGAGAAAGAAAAGAAAGAGGAGAGGAAGGGAAAAAAGAGGAGAAAGAGAAAAGAGAGGAGGAAAAGAAAGGAAAGAGAGAGAGAGAGAGAAGAGGAGGAGAGAAGGAAGGGAGAGAGAAGAGAGAGAGCGGAGAGAGAGAGAAGAGAGAGAGAGAGATAGAGAGAGAGGAGGAGAGAGGAGGGGGGAAAGGAGGAAGAGAAGAA
>NW_028236607.1:10000-13611 GCF_977035675.1 Penaeus japonicus | reverse complement strand
ATGAATTAGGACCGCAGGATCGTGTGTAGCTCTAGGTGGAGGGGGGGGGGGTCGGCCGGTTGCGTTTCGTGTTTTTTGGGACGTTTGTACGGGATCACTAATGATTCACATCCTTTATTTTTCAAATCATAATATGTTTAATATTCACGTATGATACTCAGTACTTCTAAATCCCCACAAAATGTAAAATACTACACTCATTGCACGCTATATCGGTATTGCTGGCCCTAAAAATACCACCCATTGGCCTCAGTAAGTGCAGCATAAACGAAAATATCGTTTGTGTTTCAACCTGACCGTATGTTCCCACCACAAATCAGAAAATATTTTTATTTTACTTCGTTATGTTGTTGAAATTATGAATGTAGTGTGCTTTGGTTGGTTACTTTAAGTTTCATAGTGTTTGACTGACGAATAGCTCTTGTTACGTCTTAAAAATATCATTGCCCTTTTTTAGTATTAGTTTCTTAGCGTATTTGTGTTATATCTGTAATATTTATATTTCCATAGTCCTCGGTAAATAATTCAGAAGTAGAATAAGCAACAAAAAATGCAAGAATATACATATGCTATATCTACTTCTGCCAATCTTACTGCTCCGTTAATTACGTTGTACTTATGGGTGACCATATACCTTCAGGCATGCTGAGGAAATCTGCACTATCTTTTTTCGATTTAACTTTATAAACGGCTAGGAATCATTCAGATTAACCATGATATCAATAAAGACAATATGCATTTGTATTAATGAACAGGTTTATTTCTAGCATCTTCCTCAAGTGTGTCAAAGTTACTAAATAGAATTGTCAAAGTTAAATTTCCACACACTGATAATAGTCCTATGTCCACAAAAGAGAATTGAATGAAAGCTTATGCATGGAAATTGCCCATTTACTAATAGAATTTTCATTATAGGTGTTTATGTTGTTTTTCTATGTAACGCTCTTGCCAAACATTATATCGAAAACTCTTGTGTGGCATACCCCCCCCCCCCCCAAAAAAAAAAAACAAAAAAAAATATAGATATATACATATACATACATACATATATATTATATATATATAGATTTATATAATATATATATAATATATATATTATATATATTTGTGTGATGTGTGTGTGTGAGTGGTGTGTGTGTGTGTGTGTAGTTGGTACAGGAAACGTAAGTATGTTATCACGCTCGCTGTAATCTAATTGATTTTTCATTAATGCATCTACATCAATTTGTGAGTGAAAGCCATTTACCTGTTTAGAGGCTGTGTCCTTTTTCCCCTTACTTTTAATGATTTTCCTGCATGTTTAAAATGGATAAATTTTTTAACAAAATATCCGGTGACTTTGGCAGTCGAAAATGTTAGTCATTGCCAAATACGGCTGAATGTAACTTTAATTTTCCTGTCCAAATTCTAATGCTAAATATTAACTCCGATTATTTAAATATAAATCTCATTAACGAGAATGACGGCGTTGGTAAACGAAGATAAATACCAACTACGTAATGAATTAAGAAATATATAAAAATAAAAAAAATACATGTATACACTCATTAAATTGTTCCTTATTTACATCTCGTCCTTTGTTTACATCGTAAACATCCCTCACGCTCGCCCCTTTCCGAAAATGCAGTTTCAAATATGGAAATGGATTAACTTCGACTAGTACAATCATTTTAAATAGTTGGTAATATCACAAGGAAATCATGAACTTAAAAACTGATAGGTGTTAGTCACGGTATTTCTAAAATTTACGAGTAGTTTACCTATTCGTGTTGAAAGTAAAACTCGGAAGGAAAGTGAACTACTCAAATATGGCGTCTCTCTCACATTACAACGCTTTATAAATAGTTTAAAAATAAATTTGAACAATCCAAACAATTTACTGGTTAACACGTTAATCATAGATAATATGAATCATTCATATTTATACTGACTAACGTATTTACACCAGTATATTGTTGGATTGTTCAAATTTATTACTACATTAATTGATCAAAAGTAAACCACGTTTCTTCTCATTAAATCCACAGTCATCATGAAATTTACAGAAATATTTTAGTAAAAAAAAACAAAAAAAAAAAAAAAAAAAAAATAAAAAAAGAAAGAAAAACAGGTTTGTCCTACAAAATACGTAGATTTCTTATATTCTACGTGGCAAATCATGGTAACTTTTTTACTATCTAACACCTGTAGACTATACACATACATACAAAAATAAAAAAAAAAAAAATCTCAAGCCATTTATTTATAAATTTTATAATGATTTTAATGAGGCCAGGAAGAGTATACAATGCCGTAGTGACATTGAACTCATGATACATGCATCCTTTTTGGTCCCATTCGGAGCTTTGGTTCTCCAGAGTTTGCATAAGCTAGTATCTGAATTTCCAAATCTTTCAACGACAACCAAGTTATATCTGAAGATATGTTAGAATGTTCTATTTATTATATCATAAAGTGTTCTCTCTATTGTAATAGTTGTCACCTTTTCTCTTCACTATGGCCAACAAAGACTAATGCCAAACTATTAATTGAAGAAAGACTTTTTACAACTTGTATTTAATGATTTCTTTAGAGAGTGGGTAAAATTAATATTCTGAATAAAAGCAGTTGCAGGTATGTTTCCTTGTCTCTTTGTAATTCGTTACTTAGGGACATTTCTATATTATGAATCGTAACTTAGATCTTATTTTATAAAATACTTTTACTGGATATGTATTGTGTATATCGCAGGTGTTAAATTATCAATTTTAAGTATGAAGCGTGGTTCGTCCCCTAAGGGTGTGAATAAAAAAAAAAATTTGTAAGCAACAAATGTTCTATTGCTTCATAAAGGGAAGGGGCACAATTCATAATTATTCCTAATATATCACCTCTAAGCTTCCATAGAAAACCATTTTGAATTGTGGTTATTTTCAAACTGAAATATAAACCACAGAAACAGTTGATTCCCTGCAATAAAAAAAAGAAGTAATTTTCGATTCCTCAACCTTCACATTCATTTATCTTGTAACAAGGACTTGAGTAAATTAACAGATTTATTCTCGGGGTGAGTTGTTTTGGGGGGCCCAATAGTAGTCATGTTAGTCATGTTCATATTAATGGCCGATGTGATGATACCTCTGGTACTGCAAATGTCTGCTATTATCACCTATTACTCACTAAGTGATGGCCACAATTTGCATCGACGATAGAAGTTATAACAAATAAAGTGACATATGACGTGAAACGTGCCTGATGTGAGTAAGTCTATTTTTACCGCTCAAAAAACCAGAGTTAAAGGTACATTCCAGTGTCAAGTGATGGAAATCTAATAACAATTACTTTAATACCCGTAAATAGAGGTTTTATTTCGAATCCGAAACATAGATGGCGCACTCACTCCTGGCACAGCAGGAAGAAGGTATTAAGTGGCACCATCCATGGTCTCCACTAAAGCTCTAACTTAAGAGGATTAATGAGAGTGTAGGATGCCGACCCCCTGGATCTTAATTAAGTACCGGCGATGCAGGATGTGAAGGAAGAAAGGAAGAATGAAAAGAGGAGGTGAAGTCTTCCATGTGCAACGTCTGCAATCCGACCTTCCACCTGTATGGATGGTTAGGTCAATGGCT
>NW_028236607.1:0-5000 GCF_977035675.1 Penaeus japonicus | reverse complement strand
ATACTGTATGTATGTATGTATATGTGTGCATATATCTATATATATTTATATATTATATATAAATATATATTTATATCATATATATATATATTTTATATATAATATATATACAGGTATATATGTGTATTATACATATATATATAATTATATAGTATATATATATATATAATTATATATATTACATATCTAATATATAAATATATAATATATATATATATATATATATGTATACAGATATATTATTTTTATAAATCTATAAATATATATATATATAGATATATATCTGTATACTTATATATATATATATTTATTAATATATATATGTATAATATGTAATATTGTACAATATATATATTATATATCTAATATATCACTATCAATATATATATATATATATTTGTGTGTGTGTGTGTGTGTAAAGAATGGACTGTTCATGGTTCAAAATTACCCTTGCAAAGATATACTTTATTCAGACCTGGCCGTAACGTGTCTGTAAAATTGAAGAGAGAATCCTTCGTTTTCATCTTAATAAATGAAGCTTAATGTTTACAATGAGATTCGTGGCACCAATGCCTTTATTTCTTTGGCCCTCAGTAATAGGACAGGCTGTTCAGTTATCTCGTATTCCATTTTGCATTAAATCGGCTCATTAAGAGGATAGAATTTCCCCATTGAAATAACAGTGTAATGAACCCCCCCCCCCTCAGAATTTCCTTTCATTATACGGTATTAAATGTATCACTTTGAACGGGTAATCTAAAACATGACAGTCGACTTTTTTTACTTTTTTTTACCCTTTCCGAGGTTTGACTGGACACAATCATATTATTGCAAATAAGCTTTGGTTATCAAATGTTTGGGCAAAGTGTACCAAATTACAATACATATATGATGGAAATATTTACAAGAGTATAACCCACAAACAGCGTCAAACCTTTCAAGCTTGTCATTAACAGGTCACAGTGGAACTGACAGTCAAAGAAGTGTTTTATGATCAGTTGTATATATCCATTATGACTTTAATATCTCAGATAATGTAGATCAATAGATCTCAAAGTGAATCATTTAAAGATATCTCTACCTTTTGTCACCTTCGGAAAACATGAAGAACAAACAGTTGGGAATATTTTTTGAGTCCTTATTCGTTAAAACCCTCGTCAGACACATAGTACCGACGCCAACTAAAACCAACAGATCAGATCTCTTCTTCCCTGTGTTGTATATAGGTTTGGAATATGAGAGGTAGCGGGGGGAAGTGAGGGAGGGAGGGCGGGGAAAGGGCGCTAGAGAGAGGATAGAAAGCGGAGAGAGAGAGATGGGGGGGGGCGCAGAGAGGCAGAGGAGGGACGGAAAGGAAGGACAAGAGTGAGCGAACGAGAGAGAGACGGGGGGGGGGAGCGAGAGGAGAGGGGATAGGCAGACGAGGAAAGAGAGAGAGAGAGAGGCGAGAGAGATTTCTTGTGTAGAGAACTTTACTCAACGAGGTGAGTGTTCTATTTTTGGTTTGCTCAATCTAAGTGGCTGGGTTGAAGAAATAAACATTATATTATCAAAATATTGAATTTATGGGTAGGAAAGATTTCTCAATGTGTGTGAATACTGACTAGTTTTGCTGTGTTCGTAGCGTAGAGTAGTGGTGTGTGTGTGTGTGTGTGTGTGTGTGTGAGTGTGTGTGATGTGCTGTGTTGCTGTGTGTCTTGTGTCGTGTGCTGAGTGCGTGGTGCGTGTGGTGTGCGTGTGCGTGTGGGTGTGGGTGCGTGTGTATGTGTGTGTGTGTGTGTGTGTGTGTGGCTGTGTGTGAGTGTGTGGATGTGAGTGTCGTGTGTGTGTGTGTGTGTGGTGTGTGTGATGTGTGTGTGTGGTAGTGAGAGGAGAGATAGACAGACAGAGAAATAGCGGATAGATAGCGAAATAGCGATAGACAGACAGATGATCTGAGAGAGAGGAGGAGGGAGAGGTGGAGAGATGAATTGTTCGGAAATGCCAGGAGAGATTATCCCTTAAGAGGAAATACCAAAACAGAGGATGTGGGACCGACACGGCAGAGAAGGAAGAACAGGTGCATTTGAGATTCCTTGTTGCTAAGGAAGTTACGGGAGAGAGCATACCGATGCCAACCATTTCTGTTGCTATTAATCATTGCTATTGCTGCAATGATATTAGTTATGGGCTATTATCAGTATCTACAAGTTTATTCATGTTGATGTATCTATTCTTATACTTTATGTATTGCACTCATTTATATGGTTTATATCATCTTATATCTATTTCACTTCCCAAATACATATCTTCTCATGTGCATATATACATGTAAAATATATATGCTATATCAGAGTCACTAATTGTTCGGTTTTAGTGCATTGATAGTTAATCCAAGTTATATCAATTAAAGAAAAAAAAGTTACTATCCGGATGTTACTATTCATACTTGTTTAGATTTACATCTGAGTCTTTTGGAGAGAGAGAGAAAGAGAGAGAGTGAGAGAGAGAGAGAAAGTGAGAGTGGAACAAAGCCACACTCATCCTCGTACTCCCCTGCAATTCGTCTTCCTGTCATCTCACACAGAAAAGGGATTAACTGACTTGAAAAAAATATATCACCACCTTGACATATGCAAAACGACCTCTTGGCATCCTTTAATATTACGTGAGTATTACCTGAGCAACCCTTCAAGGCAATTTCATCACCGGCAAAGAGTCAGGCGAAATTAGCCACGCCCCTTATACATCAGCGACCAACCACAATCACGTTTCTCGCAGGAAACAAGACGGGGGTGTGAGTGTGAATCCCTTGATTGGCTAGATGGGAACGAGGGGGTGGGGCTAAGTTTGCCTGACACTGTGCGGGTGACTTTAATACCTTTTCAGTCTTTCCTTTGAAACTTTATTATATCTTATAAAGGAAATGTTCACCCCCCCCCCCCTCTCTCTCTCTCTCTCTCTCTCTCTCTCTCTCTCTCTCTCTCTCTCTCCTCTCTCTCTCTCTCTCTTCTAATCTAAGGACGGATTATTTTCATACCCTATTTAACAAGACACCAGACAACCATACCATCAGCCGAACTGAACCACTCGGTTCGTTGCACAAGAGTTGACTGCCCCCGAACCCACAATAATCCCCCATTCCTCCCCAGTACCCAGTCACTCTCCTTCACTCGTCACTGGGCTCCTTCTGACGATGACGTAACCTACAGCAGACCATCGTCCACGAAGGTTTCAAGTGTGCAGGACGAACGAATCGTCTGCCCTTCAGTGAGGACTTATAGCAGGTCAATGCCGTGACGCATCCGCGGAGAAAAAGAAAAGCATTTGAATCATCCATTTTTCAAATCCATTGTGACTACATCAATATATCATGTTTAAATCACTGATATCATTATGAACAAAGGGATCATTGAATGGGGCTTTAGAATTGATAAATGCAAATAGCTCCATAGCTGTAAAGTAAACAATGAACTTTAAGCACATTGTCGATTTTCATATGAAATTAATTAGTATTATTAATCAAATTGCAATAGTTGATGTTATATTGCCTGAATATATTGTTGTTATTTATTGTTTGTTTATTCTTATTGTTTTGTTATCTTTATTTTTATTGTTATTGATTATCCTTATTATTGTTGATACCATTCATTTTAATCTAATTATCACATGTGATCAGTATTGATATCACGATAGCTATTAAATTTCGTTTGCAATAATTTCATCATATTAAATCGTTTTTATTTGCCTTCATTACAATTACTGGCATTATTGGTGTTTTTTGAAAATCATTAATGGCAACAATTACTTGTTTTCGTCTGTGTTATTATTCTCAAATTACCAAAACTGTAACACATGACTATTAATGTTTACTACTGCGTTATGATTCTTATTTATCATCGTTAATTGTTATTAGTTTTTATTATCAACTTAAGAGAAATTTTATAACATGGCAAAAATGATAATCATTAATGTTATTGATCTGACCATTGTCCCAAAACAGAAGAATTGACTGATGACTCATTCAGAAATCTTTCGTGCACTGTTGACGAAAAAAAAAGCAACGGGTCATCTGTCCGAGCCCCCTTGTCTATTGCGAAATAAACAAAGGGTAATCCATTATTCTTAGGGTTATGGTAAGGAGCCTACAGGCTGGTTTGTAGCATGAGGCTGTTAAACGTAGGATCGGCCTAAGATTGAATGGTCTCTTCAATACCTGATGGCAATCCTAGTCGATTTGATTGAAGTGTTCTTTAACCTTTGACGTCAAGTTTTGCCCTTGTAGAAGCAGGCGGGAAGTTGTTACTGAAGAGCTATAGGGATAATAGCTGATTATGGACCTTGCGTATCTGGAAAGGAAGACAAACGATAGACCCGATTTATGAGACTGTGATTCCGTGTCAGAAACGAACCGGACATAGAAACTGCCACGATAATGCCATAATCTAGCTTGTTCAGAATTTATGGATTATAAGTTATGTCCTCTCTTTCTGATCCCTTGATAGAAGTTATGTGACTCTTTCAGATTCCTTGCTAGAAGTATGTCACTCTTTCAGTCCTTGCCTAGAAGTCACGTCACTCTTTCAGATCCCTTGCTAGAAGTTATGTCACTCTTTCAGATCCCTTGCTAGAAGTCATGTCACTCTTTCAGATCCCTTGCTAGAAGTCACGTCACTCTTTCAGATCCCTTGCTAGAAGTTATGTCACTCTTTCAGATCCCTTGCTAGAAGTCACGTCACTCTTTCAGATCCCTTGCTAGAAGTTATGTCACTCTTTCAGATCCCTTGCTAGAAGTTATGTCACTCTTTCAGATCCCTTGCTAGAAGTCATGTCACTCTTTCAGATCCCTTGCTAGAAAGAGGCATTGCCAATGGAATTAAACCGAAAGCACATTCAGGCTTCTATACTTCAATTGTTTCCTACCGTCATATTCCAGAAGTTTAGAAGATTAATATACTTTACTTTCAGTATTCTTAGCAGCAACCTGCTACGCTCCAGTCTTCGTAAGGGAATGGCCATAG
>NW_028236606.1:0-8747 GCF_977035675.1 Penaeus japonicus | reverse complement strand
CACACCACACACACACACAAACACACACACACACACAACACACGCACACACGCACACACAACACCACACACACACACACAAGCACAACACAACCCAGATCTTCGAGCAAAACCCTCACAGAAGTACAAACAAGACGACACTTCCAACAGCTGGACTGGCACGCACTAATCACGAGGCACACATACGATGTAATAAATCTGAGGTATTGTTAAGATTGGACCGAGTCTATAAAACTTGCTTTGGGTAAGAAGGAAAGGGGGGTATGGGGTAGGGGGGTAGGGGGTGGACGGTGGACGATGAGAATGAAGGTTATTTTGAAAGAGAGCAAGACTGTCGAGCTACTGTGTAGCGGGAGAGTAAGAAGGATGGAGGGTAGGGTGGGAGACCGAGTGCGAGAACGTAAAGGGGGTAGAGAGGAGGAGGATAGAATGAAAGAGAAAAGAGGAAGGAAGAGAAGAACGAGAGAGGAGAGAGTGAGAGAGAAGAGAGAGGAGGAGAGAGAGTGAGAGGAGAGAGAGAGATGAGAGGATAGAAGAGAGAGAGGAAAGAGATGGAGAGAGAGAGGGGAGAGAGAGACGAGTGAGAGAGAGAGAGCGAGGAGAGAGAGAGGAGAGAGAAGAGGGGAGGAGGAGAGAGAGAGAGGAGAGAGAGAATGAGAGAGAGAAAGAGAGAAAAGGAGAGAGAAGGGAAGAAGAGAGGAGGAGAAAGAGAGAGAGAGAGAGGAGAAGAGAGAGACAGAGGACAGAGAGAGAGATTGAGAGAGAGAGAGAGAGAGAGCGAGAGAGAGGACAGACAGACAGAGAAACAGAGAGAGAGAGATTGGAGAGAGAGAGAGAGAGAGAGAGGAGGGGGGAAGAGAAGAAGGACAGAGAGAGGAGGGGAGAGAGACGGAAAGAGAGAGGAAGAGAGAGGAACAGAGAGGAGGGAGACAGAAGAGAGGAGGTCAGAGAGAGAGAACGAAGACAGAAGACAAAAAGAAAAAGTATTTTATATATATATTAATATATATTATTATATATTTTATATATATTTTATATATATATATTATATATATATTTTTAAATATTTTTAATATTTTAATTTTTTTATATATATATTTATAGAGAGAGAGAGAGAGGAGAGGAGAGAGGGGGGGGAGAAGGGAAGAAAGAAAACGACGACAGAAAAAAAAAGAGAAGAAAAAGACAGAAAACGGGAAAAGGAGGGGAGATAGAAAAGAGAAGAGAGAGAGAGGATGGAAAGAGGAGGAGACAAGAGAGAAAGAGAGGAGAGAGGGGAGAAAGAGGGGAGGGGAAGGAGGAAAGGAGGAGGGGGGAGGGGAGAGGAAAAGGGGAAGGGGAGGGGGAGAGGGAGGAAAAGGGAGAGAGGGGGAAAAGGAGACAAGAGAGAGGGGGAGGGGAGGGAGATAGATAGAGAAAGAAAAGAAACTAAAAGATCCAAATTTAAAAAAAAAAACAACAAAAAAAACAATGAATCCTCATATTGGACTCTAAAAGATTCTAAAAGGGCCCCCTAGAAATATTTCAAAAAAGGAACCCTTAACCTATTGGTATGTCCATCCGTCATTGAATGCAGGTCGAATAATTTTCTGTGTTTGTTACCAATTTGGTTTCCGATTTGGGCGTTGCGAATTTGATTAATTATTTATATTTACTTTTTTTTTTATTTATGAAATCAAAGTCCCAAAGGTCTCTGGTGTATCAAAACTCTGAAAGCTGTACGGAGGCACGTGAGGAATGTGTAAACTTGCTTTTAAGGGCTTGGGGGAGGGGGGGGGGAGGGAGGAGGGGGGGGGGGAGAGAGGGGGGGGGGGGGGGGGAAGGAGAGGGGGGAGGGAGAGAGGGGGAGGGATGGAAGGAGGGAGAGGGGGGAAGGAGAGAAGGGGGGGAGAGGGGGAGGGAGGGGGAGGGGGGAGGGAGAGGGAGGGAGGGAGAGAGGGGGAGGGAGGGAAGGAAGGAGGGAGAGGGGGGGGGGAAGGAGGGAGAGAGGGGGGAGGGAGGGAGGGAGGGATAGGGGGGGGGAGGGGAGAGAGAGGGATGGAGGGAGGGAGGGAGAGAGAGAGAGAGGGGGAGAGAGGGGGGGGGGTGGGGGGGGAAGGGGGAGAGGGAGGGAGGGGGGGGGGAAAAAAAAAAAAAAAGGAGGAGGAGAGGGGGGAGGGAGGGGGGAGGGGGGGGGAAGGAAAGTAGAGATAGAGGATAGGTAGTAGAGAGGAGTTTAAATTGTTTTAAACTATTTTTTGGGTTTGCCCGGGATGGTTAAAAACCATTTTTCTCGAGGAATTTGTCATTAATGGGAGTATATGAAATCTTGTTTTTTATATTAATAATATATATATATTTTATATTTTAAAATTTATAAATTTTATTATATTAAAAATTATATAAAAGTATATTTGTATAATTTATATATTATTTATATATTTATTATATTTTATTATATATTTTATTTATATTATGTATGGAGGATATATATATATTAAAATATTATATATTTATATATTATATATATTATTATATATAAATTTAAAAAATATATGTATTAAATTATATTATATTATATAATATATATATATGTTATATATTTATGTATATATATAATATATATTTTTTAATTATATATATAAAAATTATATATTTAAATTATATATATAATATTTTTTTTAATTAAAATATATATATATATATATTTTTAAATATTTTTTATTATTATTTATATATATATATAAATATTATATAATATAACAGTTATATATTCATGTATATATATATATATATATATATATAATATATATATATTTTTTATTTTATAAATATATATATGTATATATATATATATATTGTATATATATATATATATATTACATATATATATATATATATATATATATATATATGATTATAAATTTTTAAAATTATATAATATATTTTTATTATATATATATAATAATGTTAATATATATATATAATATATTTATAATATTAAAAAAAAAAATACTATATATAAAATTTTATATATATTAATATTATATATATTATATATGTTTTT
This sequence comes from Penaeus japonicus, assembly GCF_977035675.1. Taxonomy (NCBI): domain Eukaryota; kingdom Metazoa; phylum Arthropoda; class Malacostraca; order Decapoda; family Penaeidae; genus Penaeus; species Penaeus japonicus. The sequence continues at coordinate 5,702 of NW_028236606.1, read as the reverse complement.
ATATAATTTTTATTTATAATTATAATGCATATATATGTATTATACAAAATATTTTTATATATTATATATATATTTATTATATATATATAATTTTTTATTATATATGTGTTGTTGTTGTGTGTGTGGTGTGTGTATGTGGTGTGTGTGTGTGTGTATATAGTATATACACACCCCACACACACACACAAATATATTTATAATATATAAAATTTATATATTTTATATATATATATTTTATATTTGGGGTTTTGTGTGTGTGTTGGTGGTGTGTGTGTGTGTGTGTTTATATAAAAAATATATATATATATATATTTATATATTATATTATTTATATATTTATAAAAGGGAAGAGAGGAGGAGAGAAAGAGTATCATCTTCACCCGGGTTTTTGGGCATTAAAACCCATAAAAAACTTTTCGTTGATTGTTCAGATTTGTTTCCGTTTTCGCAAAACCTGTGCATTTACAAAAAAAAAAAAAAACTATAAGAGTAATTTCATCTTAAAAGGCCTACAAAAAAGGAAAAATTTAAACATTTTTTTATTTCCTAAAATTTCATATAATCGAAGATTGCATCGGTGCCCCGATCCCAAAACTTTCTCCTCGGAAAGAAATGACCTTCAAGACCTTGGTGTCATACATCGAGTCAGTCATCCCCCTTGGGGTTCTTTTTGGTTTGGTATCTTCTCCCTTTTTTTCTTATTTGTGTTTTTTAGATACATGGATGTGTGAAATCAATGTGTTGGTATTACGTGCTTTGGTTTTTTTTTTTTTTTTTTTTTTTGGGGGGGGGAGGGGGTTGTTATATGTGTAGAGAAACGTTCAAAAAACTTCTTTTTTTCCCCCCATTTCTTTTCTCTTTTCTTATTCCCTTTTTTTTTCTTATTCTTCTTCCATTTTTTCCCTCTTTTCTTTTCTTTATTTCTTCCCGGGTACTTTGGGTTTCTAAGAAAACAGCATTCAATTGAAACCAAATGAAAATTGTGACCATGCACAGGCCTCATACTAAACCTAAAACAAGGATCGACCTATTCAAAAAGGTTTTCAAGAAAAACTTATACTCAGCCCCCTTACACGACCTTGAATAAGTATAGGGCCCGACTACCAAAAGGGATTTTAGAAGGACCTGAGGAAAAACCAGAACTTTAACCCCTTATCCTAAAACAAGGTCCAAAACCCATAAAAGGTTTTCGAGGACTTAGTTCTCACAGAACCCTTTACACAAATTTCAAAAAAAATACCCGCCCACTACAAAAAAAAAAAAAAAAAAAAAAAAAATTAAAAGAAGGCCTGTAGGTTAGCAATCCCGTTAAACTCAAAAACTTAAAGAAGGACTTCGCACGCGCAAAAAAAAAGAGTTCATTACCCCCTTGGTGTCTCGTGATGTAATTGAAGTTAGCTGGCTCTGGTTTCGCTTGTTTGGCTCGCTAATCTTAAGCTTTGTGGGGATCGTGCGCGAGGCCTTTCTTATTTTGGGCGTTTCATTTGTTCTTTTTTCTTCGAGCGAAATTACCCGAGGGGGGATTAGGGTTTAAATGGGCTTTTAGGCAAAATGGTGTTGTTTCGTTTTTTGTTTCCCTTTTTTTATCGGGCGTGTTTTCCCTTTTTTTCGTTTATTTGTGTTTTTTTTTTTCAAATTTTTGTATTTTATGGGGGGGGGGGCGAGAGGGAGAGGGATGTTGTGTGAGAAATAGAAAGTATTTTTTTTTTTTTTAATAAAACAGGGAAAGAAAAGGGAAAGAAGGGGAAGAGTAGTAGAAAAAAGGGGGAGGGAAGGAGAAAAAGAGATAGAGATAGAGATAGAGAAACAGAAAAAAAAAAGGGTTGAGGATGATAGATAGATAGTAGATAGAGAGAGAGAGAGAGAGAGAGGAGAAAAGAAGAAGAAAAGAGAAAAGAAAAAAAAGAACAAAATGACGGTAAATATTACGGTGTGAAAAAAAAGAAAAAAAAAAGAAAAAAACACGAGAAAAAAAAAAAAAGGGAAAAAAGAAACTCAAAGAAAAGAACCGGCAAACCCAAAAAAAAAGAAAAAATCGATACAAAACGGCACACAACAACACCAAAGACGAAGAAAACAGGCAAGATATCAAACCCAAAAAAGATCTGTGTTTGAATGACCTTGACCACCCAGGGGGTGCGAGAGGATTGTGGCTGCGTGATAGTGTTTAAGATTGTGACGCAGAGAGAAAAACGCGGACACGACCAGAGCGCAGCAGAGTCCCGGGCCCCGGGGCTTTCATGCTGTAGTTTCTGCTTTTGCGTCGAAGGTTGGTGTGTGGGGTAGGGGGGGGGGGTAGGGGGAGGGTAGGAGGAGGAGGGGGAGGGGAGGGGAAAGGGAGGAGGGGAGGAGGGGAGGGGAGGGGGGGGGGGTAGGAGGAGGAGGAGGGGGAGAAGAGGGAAACGGAATGATAGAGTGATTGATAGGCGGGAGATTGATGAAGATAGATTTAATGGTGATTATATAGATGAAGAGATAGAGAGGACTGGGTTTTACGATATGTAGACGATGATTTTATGATTTATTGGAAAAACAGTAAGTGGGTAGATAGATTAAATTTATATTGGAATAGAAGTAGTAAAACAACAGAAACTACACAACACACACACACACACACACACAACACAAAAGAGGAGAAAAGGGGGAGAGAGGGAGGAGAGAGAGGGGGGGGGGAGTGAGTGAGTGAGTGAGTGTGAGTCAAGAGAGAGTGAGGGAGAGAGAGAGAGAGAGAAGAGAGAGAGAGAGAGAGAGAGGAGAGGGGAGAGAAAAGAGAGGGGGGAAAAGAGAAGGGGAAGAAAAAGGGGGGTGGGGAAAAAGAGAGGAAAAGAGGGTGGATGAGAGGATAGAGATATAGAGGGATAAAGAGATAGATAGATAGATAGAAATAGAGATTGGCAGAAAAAAACAAAGCGAAAAAGAGAGAAACAAAGATAAAATATCCTGCCACAAACTCATACAAACTGACGCCAGCAATCAAAAGAAAAAAGGGGTGTCGTTTCAATGCCCCCCCCCCCCCCCCGAAAAAAAGTTGAAAAAAAAAAGGGCACCACTCCAAAAAATTTGAACGAAAAGGCATCACTAAAAAAAGTTAAACAAAAGGGCATCATCAAAAATTTGAACAAAAAGGGGCATCACCCCCAAAAATTTAAACAAAAAGGGCACCACCCCCAAAAGTTGAACAAAAAGGGCACTCACCCCCAAAAAGTAAACAAAAAGGGCACCATTTCCCAAAAAGTTGAAAAAAAAGGGGCATCAAAACCCAAAAAATTTGAAAAAAAAAGGGCATCACCCCCAAAAAAGGCAAAAAGAAAAAAGGACAAATGGACCCCCGTGTGACTTTAAAAATCTCAGGAGGTCGGGAATGAAATTTACGTCCTTGTAATTTTTCAAAAATATGTGAGGGAAAGTAAATAAAATTAAATTCCTATTACGAGAATTGTATTGGGGTTTTTTGGGAAAGTGGGGGGAAAGGGGGAGGGAAGGGAGAAGGGGGAAGGGGAGGGGGGAATGGGGGGGGAAGGGGAGGAGGGAGGGGAGTAGGGGGGGGGGAGAAAGAGGGGGGGGGAAGAAGAGGGAGGGAAATTGGAGGAAAAGGAAAAAAGGAAAAAAGAGGATTTAAAGGGGGGGGGAGATGAGAAAAGGAAAAGGAGGAAAGGGAGGGGAGTGAAGGGGGGAAGGGGAGAAGGAAGGGGAAAAGTCGCGGATAAAAAGGGGGGGGGAAGAGGGAAAGAAAGAAAGTACAAGGGAAGAGGAAAGAGGGCCCAAAAGGCAAGGAAAAAGAGAGCGAAAGAAAGAGAGAATGGTTGAAGGAAAGGAATTGGGAAGAAAATGAAAGAAGAGAAACAAGCAAGGGGCTAAAGGATTTTTAAAAAAAGTTTAAATAGGGTTATCACAGGTAATAGGTAACAACACAGGTAATAGGGAAATGTGATAGGTCAAGGTACCAGCAACAAAGGAGACAAAAGACGAAGAAAATTGGAACAAAATGAATAAAAAACGCAAGGGTGCAAAAAGCTAAAAAAGAAACAAAGAAAAAGGGAAACAAGTGCAACCCGGTAATAAAAAAAATAGAAAAAAAATACAAAATAGTTAAACAAACAGATGAAATAAAATGAAAAAATGAAAAGAATGACAAAATAAAAAAAAAAACCCGAAAAATAAAGAATTAAATGAATAAATAAGAAAAAAACAAAAAAAATAATAAAAATAAATAAAAAATAAAATAAATAAATAAATAAAAACAATTCGTCAAAAGGAAAGTGGAAAGGAGAAAGGGGAGAATCACGGAAAGGGGAAAGAGTTAGTAGCAGCAGCGGCCAAGAGGTACGGGCCGATATCGACCGGCGAGACAACGTACAAATCCATAACTTGGCCCTTTCCTGTCCCCCCCCCCCCCTTTTCCCCCGCCCTCCTCTGCCCCCCAAAAATCCTTTCCCCCCCCCCCCCCCGCCCATCTCCTTCCCCCCCCCTTCTCCCCTTTCACTCTGTTTTTTTGCATTTTTTTGTTTTTTTGTTTTGTTTCTTGTTGTTGTTTTTTTTTTTTTTTTTTTTTATTTAATTTTTTCGATTTTTGTCCTTTTTTAATTTTACTTTCCTCTTCTTTTCCCCCCCCTCTTTCTTTGTTTTCGTTCTCATATTCGTTTTTTTTTTATTTCTCTTTTTTGCTTCCTTTTTTTTGCTCTTCTCTCTCCTCACTCTCTCTCTCCTTTCCCCTTTTTCTCACTCTCTCTCTTCTCTTCTCTCTTCTCTCTCTCTCTTTCTTTTTCTCTCTTCTCTTAACACACCAAGACCAAAAACAATCTCTCTTACTTTTTTTTTCTCTTTACACAAATACAATCCCCCCCCCTCTTTTATTTTTTCTTCTTCTCTCCTTTTCTCTCTCTCTCTTCTTTCTCATTTTCCCTTTGAAATATTGTGTGTCCCCCTTTTGAGATATACCCCAAACCAGAAAAAATTAACTCCCCTTTTTCCCTTTCAATTTTCAACTCGGCCATAAAAGGGGTACATGTTACTAATGGTACACCTTTTTTTGTATATGTAGCTTCGAGGCAACGGGAAATTTTCGCAACAATGGTCGGTTGGTTATTTTTCGTGCAATTGCAATTAACCTTCTTTGCAAAAACCCCCTTATGAATTCCACTGTAATGACGGCGACGCAGGAAAAAAAAATATGATTTGTATTAAAGACATGATGTCTTTGGTGTGGAAAGTTATGGTATGATGTTTGTTATGGTTGTTATAAAGTTATACTTATTTATGCATGTCATGTCTGTGGAGTTTTTTTTAGGCTGTTTTAAAATTTTTTTTTTTAAGACTTTTACTTGAAGAAGTTATAATTGTAAGGGGTGTTTTGCTGTTAAAATGTTTTACTTATATGCTTATGTATGTTTGATGTTTTACTTATAGTGTATGTTAGAATTTTAAAAATATAAGTTTATGTCTTTGATTTTTACATTAAATTTTAAAATCTTTAAACTAAAAATCTAAAAAATACATTCTTAACATATTACCTGGAAAAAAGGCTTTGGGAAAAATCTTTTTGAAAAACGATAAAAGGGTAACTTGAATATCCTTTCCCGGGAAAAAGATGAAAAAAAAAAAAAAAAAAACGAAAAAAAACACAAGGTAACTAGGAGCCCGGAGCGATTATTGACAAGGGGTTTTCGAACAGTATTAGGCGACGTGCTTCCGTTAATGGGGGA
>NW_028236604.1:17500-43741 GCF_977035675.1 Penaeus japonicus | reverse complement strand
TATCGATTTCTAGTCCTATCTATCTCTCTCTCTCTCTCTCTCTCTCTCTCTTCTTCTCTCTCTCTCTCTCTCTCTTCTCTCCGTCTCTCCCCAATCTCTTTCTCAGATCTATTTGTTATCAAAAGTTATTCATATATATATACCTCTCTCTCTCGCTCTCTTTATCTCTCTCTCTCTCTCTTCTATCTCTCTCTCTCTCTCTCTCTCTCACTTCTCTTCTCTCTCTCATCTCTTCTACTCTCTCTCGGTCTCTCCCAATCTCGTTCTCTCAGATATTGTTATCAAACGTTTATTCATATATATATTCATATTTCTCTCTTTTTTTATCTATCTCTCTCTCTCTCTCTCTCTCTCTCTCTCTCTCTCTCTCTCTCTCTCTCTCTCTCTCTCTCTCTCTCTCTCTCTCTCTCTCTCTCTCTCTCTCTCTCTCTCTCTCTCTCTCTCCGTCTCTCCCAATCTCTTTCTCAGATATTGTTATCAACGTATTCATATATATATACCTCTCTCTCTCTCTCTTTATCTCTCTCTCTCTCTCTCTCTCTCTCTCTCTCTCTCTCTCTCTCTCTCTCTCTCTCCCTCTCTCTCCTCTTCTCTTCTCTCTCTCTCTCTCTCTCTCTCTCTCTCTCTCTCTCTTCTTCCCGTCTCTCCCCGCAATCTCTTTCTTCAGTAATATTGTTATCATAACCGTATTCATTTATATATATCTCTCTCTCTCATCTTATCTCTCTCTCTCTCTCTCTCTCTCTCTCTCTCTCTCTCTCTCTCTCTCTCTCTCTCTCTCTCTCTCTCTCTCTCTCTCTCTTATCTCCTCCTCTTCTTAACCCTTCCTCCCCACCACCCTCCCCCCTTCCCACCCCCACCATCACCCCCTTCCCACCCACCCACCCTCCCATCCACCCACCCATCCACCCACCCTCCCCTCTAAGAAAGACAAGAAAATTTAAGTGCTTGATGGCACACACTCTTGACAGCGGCGTGAGATAAAAGCGTTAATTTAGGTTGTATGTTTACTATCTTGTCTGGGTCTGAGGAGCAAGTGGGGTGGGTATTTACCGGTATTGCAGAGCTACAAATGGGGGGCGGGAGGGAGGGGGGGTTGAGTAGTGGGTTAAAAACTTTTCATTAGCTTGGTGGTGGGGGGGGTGGGTATGGGGGGTGGTGATCGGGGGGAACAGCTTTGTGTTGGGGTTTATAATCGGTTGCATGGGAATGCCATCAAAATATTTTCGTCTATTAATAAAACTTTCATTCCTGCCTTCAGTGGAATGTTTACTCGACTCGACATAGTTCGAATGGCAGAGGAATGAGTTGTTTGAGAAAGAGAGTAATAGGAAATCAATATATTGAGGATTATGATTATGATAATGTCTTTGATGTTGGTAATGACTGCAGGAGACTGGGAGTTGTTTGCTCGTCTTAGATAATGTTCTTTCTACGATAAACAATTTTCTAGAATTTTCTAGAAAACACTACCTGCATTTTGGTGCCTGGCTTATGATGACAATAATGAGAGTGATAATGATGAAGAAAATAATCATGACTATTGTAATTATTATTATTACTATCCTTGTTATCAGCATCATAATTATCACTATTATCAAAATAACTATAATAATAACAATCATGATATTGGCAATGAAAATAATAATAATAATAATCATAACGATAATGATGATAACTATAATGATAATATTGATAATATAACTAACTATAATGATAATATTGATAATATAACTAACTATAATGATAATATTGATAATATAACTAACTATAATGATAATATTGATAATATAACTAACTATAATGATAATATTGATAATATATAATGATATCAATAGTAACAATAATGGTAGTAATGGTAATATGGTAATGACAATGATAATAATGCTGATAATAATGATAATGATAACATGATAATGATGATTATTAACATTACTATCATTTTCATTATCATACTTATAATATTGATAATGATGGTAGCGATAAAGGTAATGATAGTAATAATGATGATAAAGATGATAATATGAATGATAATGATAATGATAATGACAAGCATAACAAAACAACAATGATGACGATGATAATAACACTAATAACAACAATGATAAATAGATATCGTCCATATCATTGTTTTTTCATCATGATCATCATTATCTCTGTTAGCATCATTATAATTATAATCATGATGATGACAATAATAATAATAATAACGATAGTACAGTGATGATAATTATGATTATAATAATGATTATCATAATCATGATAACATACCAAATACAACTATAACACAATCTATAACAACAACAATAATGATGATAGAAATAAGAAAAATTATAATAACAATAAAGAATTTTAATGATAATGATACAAAAATTGATAATGATAATTGCAATATGAATAATAATGATAATGATTATGATGAAAATCATATTGATAATAATGATAATGATTATAATGAAAATCATATTGATAATAATGATTATATCAATAATGATAATGATGAACCAATGGTATTGATAATAATGAAGATAATAACAATAAAATACAAATGAAAAATGAAAATGATAGTAAAAGAACTATCATACTTGTAACAATAATAATCATAATGATAATCTTAGTAATAGTAAAGATAATGATGACAATCGGGATAACAATGATTACAATAATGATATGGATAATGATGATGATAATTATATTGATAAAAAGGAGATGATGATGATGGTGATGATAATAATAATAATTATAATAATAATAATAATAACAATAATAATAATAATAATAATAATAATAATAATAATAATAATGATAATATGTAGAATAGCAATACTTATGATGGTAATAATGAAAATAGAAGTAGTGACTATGATAAAACATAATAACATAACAATAATGATTCTGATATTGTAATGATAATAATGATAATGTTAATGATAATACTAATGATAATACTAATGATAATGATAAAAATAATAACGACAATGATACTAGTAATAATGATAATAATAATAATGATAATAATAGTAATAATAATAACAATAATAATAATAATAATAATAACAATAATAATAATAATAATAATAATAATAATGATAATAATAATAATAACAATAATGATAATGATAATAATAATCATGATAACAATAACAATGATAATGATAATAATAATGATAATAATAATAACAATAAGTATTGTGATAATGATAACAAGAAAAAAAAATCAATAATAATGAGGATAAAGATCATAACTATAGTATTATTAACAATAACAATAATAATGATAATAATGATTATGATAATAATAATAATTATGATACTAATAATGATGATAATAAGGATATAAGTTATGATAATGATAAGGATGAAATGATTGCAATAACAATTTGATAGTAATGATAATAATAATGAGAAGAATGATAATACAAATAAAAATGATAATAATAATAGTCATTAATATTACCATCGTCATTATCGTCATCATTATCATCACCATAATCATAACATTAACAATGATAATAATAATAATAATAATTATAATAATAATAATAATAATAATAATAATAATAATAATTATAATAATAATAATAATAATAATAATAATAATAATAATAATAATGATAATGATAATAATGACGATGATTATGATGATGATAATAATAATAATAATAATAATAATGATGATGATAATAATAATGATAATAATAACAATAATAGCAACATAACTAATAATAATAGTATTAATGATATTAATCTAAGTAATATCAGTGTCAACAATATTGGTAATAATAATAATGATAATGACACTAATAATAGGAATCACATTTACAATTTCAGTACTAATAGTTGCATCAATCGAGGTAACGGAAGGGTTAGTAGCAGAAGTATTAATAATGGTAGGTAGTGTTAATTATGGTAGTAGTAGTAATAGTAGTAGTAATAGTAGGAGTTGCTGTTGTTGTCGTTATTGTAGTAGTAGCAGTAGTAGTAATATAAGTAATAGTAGTAGTAGTAGTTGCATTGTAGTGGTAATAGTGGTAGTATAGTAGTATAGTAGTAGTCGTTGTAGTAGTAGTAGTAGTAGTCGTCGTAGTCATAGTCTTAGTAGTAGTAGAAGTAGTCGTAGTAGTAATAGTAGTAGAAGTAGTCGTAGTGGTAATAGTAGTAATTGCAGCAGTGGTAGTAGTAGTAGCAATATCAGTAGTAATAGTATAAGTAGAGATAGTTGTTGTAGTAGTAGTAGTAGTGATAGCAGTAGCAGCAGTAGCAGCTGTAGCAACAGTAGCAATGTTTAAGAGTATCTAAAGCATTGCAAGATAATAGGAATGACAATCATAATGAAAACACGAAATAATACATAATAAAACATAATACAACGCTATGAATAACATCAGTTATATCTTCCCTAGCCACACATAGCCCATTCTGCTACGTAGCCCATTCTGCTACGTAGCCCATTTTGCTACGTAGCCCCCTAGGCGTTTCCGAAAACCGTCTGATAATCGAAACAGAGGAAATATACACAGGCATTAATTCCTCGTAGTCCCAAAATAGCCAGGGAAATGAGGAAGGGGGAGAGACGAATAAACTCAATGAAATGAGGAAGGGAGAGAGACGAATAAACTCAATGAAAAGAGGAAGGGAGAGAGACGAATAAACTCAATAAAAATGAGGAAGGGAGAGAGACGAATAAACTCAAGGAAATGAGGAAGGGAGAGAGACGAATAAACTCAATGGAATGAGGAAAGGAGAGAGACGAATAAACTCAATCAAATGAGGAAGGGAGAGAGACGAATAAACTCAATCAAATGAGGAAGGGAGAGAGACGAATAAAAAACTCAGAAAAGAGGAAGAGAGAGAGACGAATAAACTCAATGAAAAATGAGGACGGGAGAGAGGACGAATAAAAATCATTGGAATGAAGGAAGGAGGAGACGAATAAACTCAATGAAATGAGGAAGGGAGAGAGACGAAATAAACTCAATCAAATGAGGACGGAGAGAGCGAATAAACTCAATGAAAGGAGGAAGGGAGAGAGACGAATAAACTCAACGAAAAGAGGAAGTGAGAAGGACGAATTAAAATCATTGGAATTGGGGGGGGGAAGGGGAGATGAGACGAATAAACTCAATGGAATGAGGAAAGGAGCGAAGACGGTGTATAACTAATCAAAGAGGAAGGGAGGAGAGACGATAAACTCAATAAATGTGGAAGGGGGAGAGAGAGAATATAAACTCAATGAAAGGAGGAAGGGAGAGAGGACGATAATACTCAATGGAAGGAGGAAGGGAGAGAGACGAATAAAACTCAATGAAATGAGGAAGGGAGAGAGACGAATAAACTCAATCAAATGAGGAAGGGGAGAGAGGAGACGAATAAAATCAAAGAATTGAGGAATGGAGAGAGCCGATTAAACTCAATGAAAGGAGGAAGGAGAGAGAGACCGAATAAAACTCAATAAAGGAGGTGGAGGGAGAGGACGAATAAACTCAATGGAAGGAGGAAAGGGAGGAGAGACGAATAAACTCATGAAAGGAGGAAGGGAGAGAGACGAATAATACTCAATGGAAGGAGGGAAGGGAGAAGAGAGACGAATAAACTCAATGGAAGGTGGAAGGGAGGAGACGTAAACTCAATGAAAGGGGAAGGGAGGGAGCGAGAGAGACGAATACCTCAATGGAAGGGGAAGGGAGAGAGACGAATAAAAAACTCAATGGACGGAGGAAGGGAGAGAGAGAGACGAATAAACTCAATGAAGGGGGAAGGGAGAGAGACGAAATAAAACTCAAATGGGAAGGAGGAGAAGGGAGAGAGACGAATAAACCAATTGAAAGGAGGAAGGGAGGAGAGAGAGACATAAAACTCAATGAAAGGAGGAAGTGAGAGAGACGGAATTAAACTCAATGAAATGAGGATGGGAGAGAGACGAATAAACTCAATGAAAATGAGGAAGGGAGAGAGACGAGAGGAGAAATAAACTCAATGGAAGGAGGAAGGGATAAGGAGAGAGACGAATAAACTCAATGAAATGAGGAAGGGGAGAGAGACGAATAAACTCAATCAAAGGAGGAAGGAAGGGAGGGAGACAGGAGAGCTCGAATAACTCAAAGGAAATGAGGAAAGGATGAGAAACGAATAAATATCATTCGAATGAGGAAGGGAGAGAGACGAATAAACTCAATTGAAAGGATGAGGGAAGGGAGAGAGAGAAGCGCGACGAATAAAACTCAACCGAAAAGAGGGGTGCAGAGAGGACGAAATTAAACTCAATGGAAGGAGGAGGGAGAAGACGAATAAAACTATCAAGAAATGAGGAAGGGAGAGAGCGAAATAACTCAATTCAAATGAGGATGGGGAGAGACGAATAAACTCAAAGAAATGAGGAAAGGAGTGAGAGACGATTAAAACAAAATAAACTCAATGGAGGGAGGAAGGGAGGGGAGAGGAGAGACGAATAAACTCAATGGGAGGAGGATGGGACGAGCGAGAGGAAGAGAGAGACGAATAAACTCAATGGAAGGAGGAACGGAAAGGGCCGCAAGTCGAGAGACGAAAATAAATCAATGAAAGGAGGAAGGGTGAGAGGACGAATTAAAACTCAAGGGGAAGGAAAGGAGGGAGAGAGTACGAAATAAAACTCAATGGACGGAGGATGGCGGGAGAGAGACGAATAAAATCAATGAAAGGGAGGAAGGGTGGAGAGACGAATAAACTCAAAAACTCAATGAGAAGGAGGAAGAGGAGAGTGGACGATTAAACTCAATGAAAGGAGGAAGGAGAAGAGAGTAAGAATATAATCAATGGAATAGGAGGGAAGGGAGAGAGACCGAATAAACTCTATGGGCGGAGGAGAGAGAAGACGAATAAACTCAACGAAAAGAGGAAGGGAGAGAGACGAATAAACTCAATGGAAGAGGAAGGGAGAGAGACGGAATAAACTCTATGGAAGGAGGAAGGGAGAGAAGAGAGGAGAGACGAATATACTCAATGAATAGAGAGGAAGGGAGGAGAGAGAGGGAGAGAGAGGGAATAAACTCAAAGAAAGGAGGAAGGGAGAGAGACGAATAACCTCCACTGAAAAGAGAAGGGAGACGAGTATACGAATAAACTCAATGAAAGGCGGAAAGGGAGAGAGACGAATAAACTCAATGAAAGGAGGAAGGAGAGAGACGAATAAACTCAATGAAATGAGGAGGAAGGGCGGAGACGAAAATAAAAACTCAATGGATGAGGAAAGGGCGAGATGAGAGAGAGCAATATAAACTTCAATGTGAAAGGAGGAAGGAGAGAGACGAATATAAACTCAATGAAATGAGGGAAGGGAGAGAGACGAATAAACTCAATGAAAAGAGCAGGGAGAGGCGAGAGGCGAATATAAACTCAATGCAAAGGAGGAAGGGAGAGGGGAGACGAATAAACTCAATGGAAGGAGGAAGGGGACGAGAGGACGAATAAACTCAATGGGAATGAGGACAGGAAGGTGGAAAGAGAGAGACGAATAAACTCAATGAAATGAGGAAGGGAGAGAGACGAATAAACTCAATGAAATGAGGAGGGAGAGAGCCGATAAACTCAATGAAAGGAGGAAGGAGAGAGACGAATAACTCAATATGAAATGAGGAAGGGAGAGAGACGAATAAACTCAATGGAAGCGAGGGGAGAGAGCGAATAAACTCAATGGAGGAGGAAGGGAGCGCGGGGAGAGAGAGACGAATAAACTCAATGAAATGAGGAAAGGAAGAGAGGACGAATATAAACCATGAAGGAGGAAGGGAGAGAGGACGGAATAATAAACTAAATGAAACGGAGTGGGAAGGGAAGAGAGACGAATAAACTTCATAATGGAAAAGAGAAGGGTGGAGAAGAGGACGAATAAAACTCAATGAAAGGAGATGGAGAGAGACGAATAAAACTCAATGAAAGGGAGGAAGGGAGGAGAGACGAATAAACTCAATGAAAGGAGGAAGGGGAGAGGGCGAGAGACGAATAAACTCAATGGAAGGAGGAAGGGAGGAGGAGAGAGAATCAACTCAATTGAAATGGGAAGGTGAGAGGAGAGAATAAACTCCAATGAAAGGAGGAAGGGGAGAGAGACGAAAAAACTCAATGGAATGAGGAAAGGGAGAGAGAGGAGAGAGAGAAATAAACTCAATGAAGGAGGAAGGGGAGGAGAGAGAGAGACGAATAAACTCAATGAAAAGGAGGAAGGGAGAGAGACGAATAAACTCAATGGAAAGGAGGAGGGAGAGAGACGAATATAACTCAATGGAGGGAGGGGAGAGAGCGAATAAAACTCCATGGTATGAGGAGAGAGAACGAAATCACTGAAAGGAGGGAAGGGATGAGAGACGATAAAACTCAATCAAAATGAGGAAGGGAGAGAGACGAAATAAACTCAATCAAAATGAGGAAGGGAGAGAGAGAATAAACTCATTCAAATGATCGGGAAGAGGAGAACGGGAGAGGAGTAGTGAGAGCGAGAAGAGCAGTCGGGAGGGGAGAGAGGAGTTGAGAGAGGAGGGGGAGAGAGAGGAAAAAGAGAGAGATTGAGCTACGGTGGTGGGGAGAGGGAGAGGGGATGGGGAGAGGAGAGGAGCAGACGAGGAGAGGAGAGCGAGAGAAGAAGAGGGGAGAGATGAGGATGAGAGTGAGAGGGAGAGAGTGGAACTGGTTGTAGAGAGAAGGGGGAAAGACGAATAAACTCCCATGAAATGAGGAAGGGAGAGCGAACGGAAATAAACTCCATGAAATGAGGAAGGGTGAGAGGACGAATAAACTCAATGAAATTGAGGGAACGGAGAGAGACGAATAAAAACTCAATGAAAAGTGGAAGGGAAGAGAGGGACGATAAACTCAATGAAGGAGGAAGGGAGAGAGCGTATAAACTCATGCGAAGGAGTAGGGAGGAAGGGAGAGAGACGAATAAACTCATGGATTGAGGAAGGCGAGAGAGACGATAACTCAATGAAAGGTGGCTAGGGAGAAGAGACGAATTAACTCAATGCAAATGAGACGAAGGGAGAGGAGGGAATAAACTCATGGAAGGAGGAAGGGAGAGAGACGAATAAACTCAATGAAAGGAGGAAGAGGAGAGGACGAATATCTCAATCATAATGAGGAGGGAGAGAGTCGAAAAAATCAATTCAAATGAGGAAGGGAGAGAGACGAATAAACCTTCAATCAAATGAGGAAGGGAGAGAGACGAATAAATGCAATGAAATGAGGGAAATGGAGAGAGACGAATTAAACTCAATAAAAGAGGAAACGGAGAGAGGCGAATAAACTCAATGAAAGGCGGAAGGAAGGAGAAGAAGAGAGACGAATTAAACTCATGGAAGGAGGAAGGGAGAGAGACGAATATAAATCAATGAAAGGGGAAGGAGAGGACGAATAAACTCAATGAAAGGAGGAAGGGAGAGAGACGAATAAACTCAATGGAAAGGAGGAAGGGAGAGAGACGAATAAACTCAATGAAATGAGGAAGGGAGAGAGACGATTAAACTAATGAAAGGAAGGAAAGGATAGACGATTAAAACTCAAATGAAATGAGGACGAAAAATCAATGAAAAGGAGGAAAATAAACTCAATGAAAGAGGATGAATTAACACAATGAAAGGAGGAAAGGAGAGAGGAGACGAATTAAAACTCAATGAACATGAGGCAGGAGAGAGAGAGACGATAAACTCAATGAAAAGGAGGAAGGGAGAGGAGGAGAGAGACGAATAAACTCAAACTGGAAGGAGGAAGGGAGAGAGACGAATAAACTCAATGAAAGGAGGAAGGGGAGAGAGACGAATATAAACTCAATTGGAAATGAGGGAAGGAGGGAGAGACGAATTAAACTCAATTGGAAAGGGAAGGGGAGAGAGCGAATAAATCAATGAATGAGGAGAAGGGGAGAGAGAGAGACGAATAAACTCAATGAAAAAAGGAAGGGAGAGAGACGAATAAACGCGATGAAATGAGGGAGGGAGAGAGAGACGAATAAACTCAATGAAAGGAGGAAAGGAGAGACGAATAAACTCAATGAAATGAGGAAGGGAGAGAGAACGAATAAACTTCAACGAAAAGAGGAAGAGTGTGAGAGGACGAATAACTCAATTGAAAGGAGGAAGGGAGCAAGAGAGACGATAATTAAAAACTCAATGAGAATAAGGAAAGGAAGAGAGGAGACGCTTATAAACTCAATGAAAAGAGGAAGGGAGAGGAGGAGAGGGAGACGAATTAAATCAAGGGAAGGAGGGAAGGTGAGAGGACGAAATTAACTATGAATAAGGAAAGGAGAGAGACGAATAAATCCATGAAAAAAAGAGGAAGGGAGAAGAGGACGAATAAACTCAGAGAAATAAGGAAGGGAGAGAGACGAATAACTCCAATGAATGAGGCATGGAGAGAGACGACTAATAAACTCAATGAATGAGAAGGGAAGGGAGAGAGACGAATAAACTCAGTGAAATAAGGAAAGGAGAGAGACGAATAAACTCAATGAAATGAGGAAGGGAGAGAGACGAATAAACTCAATGAAATGAGGAAGGGAGAGAGACGAATAAACTCAATGAAATGAGGAAGGGAGAGAGACGAATAAACTCAATGAAAGGAGGAAGGGAGAGAGACGAATAAACTCAATGAAATGAGGAAGGGAGAGAGACGAATAAACTCAATGAAAGGAGGAAAGGAGAGACGAATAAACTCAATGAAATGAGGAAGGGAGAGAGACGAATAAACTCAATGAAAGGAGGAAGGGAGAGAGACGAATAAACTCAATGAAAGGAGGAAGGGAGAGAGACGAATAAACTCAATGAAATGAGGAAGGGAGAGAGACGAATAAACTCAATGAAATGAGGAAGGGAGAGAGACGAATAAACTCAATGAAATGAGGAAGGGAGAGAGACGAATAAACTCAATGAAAGGAGGAAGGGAGAGAGACGAATAAACTCAATGAAATAAGGAAAGGAGAGAGACGAATAAACTCAATGAAAAGAGGAAGGGAGAGAGACGAATAAACTCAATGGAAGGAGGAAGGGAGAGAGACGAATAAACTCAATGAAAAGAGGAAGGGAGAGAGACGAATAAACTCAATGGAAGGAGGAAGGGAGAGAGACGAATAAACTCAATGAAATGAGGAAGGGAGAGAGACGAATAAACTCAATGGAAGAGAAGAGGAGACGAATAAACTCAATGAAAGGAAGGGAGAGAGACGAATAAACTCAATGAAATGAGGAAGGGAGAGAGACGACCATAAACTCAATGAAAAGAGGAGGAGAGGAGCGAATAAAAACTCAATGAAATAAGAGGAAGGACGAGGAGACGAATAAACTCAATGGAAGGAGGACGGGGAGAGAGACGAATAAATCAATTGAAAGGAAGAGAAGGGAGAGAGACAGCAAATAAATCAATGGAAGGAGGAAGGGAGAGAGACGAATAACTCAATGGAAGAGGAAGGAGAGAGACGAAATAAACTCAATGGAATGAGGAAGGGAGAGCGACGAATAAATCAATTGAAATGAGGCAGGACGAGAGACGAAATAAACTCACAGAAAAGAGGAAGGGAGAGGCCGAGAGAGAGAGACGAATAAACTCAATGATGAGGAAGGGCGAGACGAAGAACTCAACGAATGAGGAAGGGAGAGAGACGAATAAACTCAATGGAATGAGGAAGGGAGAGAGACGAATAAACTCAATGAAATGAGGAAGGGAGAGAGACGAATAAACTCAATGAAAAGAGGAAGGGAGAGAGACGAATAAACTCAATGAAATGAGGAAGGGAGAGACGAAGAAACTCAACGAAATGAGGAAGGGAGAGAGACGAATAAACTCAATGAAAGGAGGAAGGGAGAGAGACGAATAAACTCAATGAAAAGAGGAAGGGAGAGAGACGAATAAACTCAATGAAATGAGGAAGGGAGAGAGACGAATAAACTCAATGAAAAGAGGAAGGGAGAGAGACGAATAAACTCAATGAAATGAGGAAGGGAGAGAGACGAATAAACTCAATGAAAAGGAGGAAGGAGAGAAGACGACTAAACTCAATCAAATGAGGGAAGGGAGGAGAGGCGAATAAACTCAATGAAAAATAAGGAAGGAGAGAGACGAATAACTCAATGAATAAGGAAGGGAGGAGACGCCCCCCCCCTCACCCCAATAATCATGACTCAATGAATAGGTAGGGAAGAGCGGAATAAAATCAATGAACAGAGGAAGGGGAGAGAGCAGAATAAACTCAATGAATAAGGAAGGGAGAGAGACGAATAAACTCAATCAAATGAGGAAGGGAGAGAGACGAATAAACTCAATGAAAGGAGGAAGGGAGAGAGACGAATAAACTCAACGAAAAGAGGAAGGGAGAGAGACGAATAAACTCAATGGAAGGAGGAAGGGAGAGAGACGAATAAACTCAATGAAAGGAGGAAGGGAAGAGAGGCGCGAATAAACTCAATGAATTAAGGACGGGGAGAGACGAATAAAACCTCAATGAAATCAGGAAAGGGAGAGAGTGGGACGAATTAAACTCAATGAATAAGGAAGGGAGAGGCAGACGAATTAAACTCAATGAAAAGAGGAAGGGAGAGAGAGAGGTAGACGAATAAACTCAATGAAATAAGGAAGGGAGGAGAGTCGAATAAACTCAATGAAAAGAGGAAGGGAGAGGACGAATAAACTCAATGAAGGCGGAAGGAGAGAGACGAAATAAACTCAAGAAAAGAGGAGGGATGGAGAGACGAATAAACTCAATCAATGAGGAAGAGGAGAGAGGACGAATAAACTAATGAAAGGAGGTAGGGAGAGAGACGAATAATAAAAACTCAATGAAATGAGGAAGGGAGAGGACGAATAAAATCATGAAATGAGGAAGGGAGAGAGACGAATAAACTCAATGAAAGGAGAAGGAGAGAGGAATAAAACTCAATGAAAAGAGGGGGACAAGCGAATAAACTCAATGAAATGAGGAAGGGTAGGAGAGACGAATAACACTCAATGAAAGGAGGAAGGGAAGAGAGAGTACGAATAAACTCAATGAAAGATGGAAGGAGAGAGGACGAAATTAATACTTCATGGGAAGAGGCAGGGAGAGAGGAGAGGGAGACTAAACTCAATCAAATGATGAAGGAGAGATGAGACGAATAAAACTCAATGAAATGAGGACGGGGGGGGGGAGAGAGACGATAAACTCAATGGAAGGTGGAAGGGAGTAGAGGAGAGACGAATAAAAATCAACGAAAAGAGGAAGGGAGAGGAGAGAGGACGAATAGACTCAATGGAACGGAGGCCAGGAGAGAAGACGAATAACTCAATGAAATGGAGGAAGGGAGAGAGACGAATAAACTCAATGAAGGAGGAAGGGAGAGAGACGAATAAACTCAATGGAAGAGGAAGGGAGAGAGACGAATAAACTCAATGGAAGGAGGAAGAAAGGAGAGAGACGAATAAAAACTCAAATGGAAGGAGGAAGGAGAGAGACGACATAAACTCTATGGAAGGAGGAGAGGGAGGAGAGAGAATAAACTGCAATGGAAGGAGGCAGGGAGGGAGACGAATAAACTCAATCAAATGAGGAAGGGAGAGAGACGAATAAACTCAATGAAAGGAGGAAGGGAGAGAGAGACGAATAAAATCAATGAAATAAGGAAGGAGATGAGGACGAATATAACTCAATGAATAAGGAAGGGAGAGTGACGAATTAAACTCTCAATGGATGGAGGAAAGGTGAGAGGACGGAATTAAACTCATGGAAGGAGGAAGGGAGAGAGGACGATCAACTCAATGGAAGGCGGAACAGGGGGGAGAGAGACGAAATAAACTCAATGGGAAGGAGAAGGGAGGGAGACGAAATAAACTCAATCAATAGAGGGATGGGAAGAGAGACGAATAAATCAATGAAAGGAGGAAGGGAGAGAGACGAATATAAACTCAATCAAAAGAGGAAGGGAGAGAGACGAATAAACTCAATGAAATGAGGAAGGGGGAGGAGGGGGAGAAAGAGACGAATAACTCAATGGAAGGAGGAAGGGAGAGAGACGAATAAACTCAATGGAAAGGAGGAAGGGAGAGAGACGAAAAACTCAATCAAATGAGGAAGGGAGAGATGAGAGAGACGAATAAACTCAATCAAATGAGGAAGGGAGAGAGACGAATAAACTCAATGAAATGAGGAAGGGAGAGAGACGAATAAACTCAATGAAATGAGGAAGGGAGAGAGACGAATAAACTCAACGAAAGGAGGAAGGGAGAGGAGTACGAATAAACTCAAGAATGGAGGGATGGGAGAGAGTACGAATAAAACTCAATGAAAGAGGAAAGGGAGGCGAGAGAGAGAAGAGACGAATAAACTCAATGGAAGGAGGAGGAAAGGAAGAGAGAGAGACTAATAAACTCAATGAAATAAGGAAGGGAGAGAGACGAATAAACTCAATGAAATGAGGAAGGGAGAGAGACGGAGAGAGAGACGGATAAAACTCATGAAGGAGGAAAGGAGAGAAGGAGGTCGAATAAATCAATGGGAAGGAGGAAGGGAGAGAGACGAATAAACTCAATGGAAGGAGGAAGAGGAGAGAGACGAAATATACTGACAATGGAACGGAGAGGGAGGGAGACGAAATAAAACCAATTCAAAATGACGGAAGGGAGAGAGACGAATAAACTCAATGAAAGGAGGAAGGGAGAGAGACGAATAAACTCAATGGAAGGAGGAAGAGAGAGAGACGAATAAACTCAATGGAAGGAGGAAGGGAGAGAGACGAATAAACTCAATGGAAAGAGGAAGGGAGAGAGACGAATAAACTCAATGAAATAAGGAAGGGAGAGAGACGAATAAATTTAGTGAAATGAAGAAGGGAGAGAGACGAATAAACTCAATTAAATGAGGAAGGGAGAGAGACGAATAAACTCAATGGAAAGAGGAAGGGAGAGAGACGAATAAACTCAATGAAATAAGGAAGGGAGAGAGACGAATAAACTCAAACGAAAGAGGACCAAAGGGAGAGTGACGATGAGAGTATACCTTAAATCATTGGCCCATCGGAGGACAAGAGAGAGAGACGAACATAATATCAATGGACTCTTTAAGGTAGGTGCACGAAAGAGGGAGAAGAGACGTAATAACTAATCTTTGATAGGTGGTCGGGAAGGCCCCCCCAATCCTGGAGCCGAGTGCGCGAGAGAACGAATAAAATACAATGGAAGGAGGAAGAGAGAGAGACGAATAAACTCAATGGAAGGAGGAAGAGAGAGAGACGAATAAACTCAATGGAAAGAGGAAGGGAGAGAGACGAATAAACTCAATGAAATAAGGAAGGGAACACAACAGCAGGGAGAGTAGAAGGGAGAGAACGAATAAATTTAGTTGAAATTGAAGGAATACAAGTAAGGAAGCGGAGAGGCGCCAGAGACGATCATATTATCATCAATTAACTTGAGGCAAGGGAGCGGCGACGTCCGTGACACGATAGATCCTAAATCTTTGGGAAAGAGCCCGGGCCAAAAAGGGGTCGAGGGGAAGAGAACAAAAAGACACGAGACCGCGACTAAATAACATCAGCCCCCCCCTGAACCTACACACCCGGCCGCCCCCCCTCCCCCACCCCCCCCCCGCCCCCCCCCCCCCCCCACCCCCCCGCCCCCCGAGAGAGACGAATAAATTTAGTGAAATGAAGAAGGGAGAGAGACGAATAAACTCAATCAAATGAGGAAGGGAGAGAGACGAATAAACTCAATGGAAGGAGGAAGGGAGAGAGAGGAATATACTCAGTGAAATGAGGAAGGGAGAGAGACGAATAAACTCAAGCCGCTGTACTCGTACCTTTTTGCTGGCATTGGGTCTCGTCTGTTCCTGTTGCTGTTGCTGGTTCGTCGGGGCCATGGTCGTGGTTCTGCGAGGCGGCGTTGCGGTTCTGAGGTTCTGTCGAGCGGGAGAACTGGCTCCTGTTACTACTCCTCCTGGAGGAATCGGCTGTCGTGTTGTTCCTGGAGGTGTACGCGAGGCGGTCGGTGTCGGAGGTGCATCCTGACCTTCAGCAAGGAGGTGGGCCTTGAGTCGGGGTAGGGGTAGGTGGGGTTAGGGAGGGGTGGGTGGTGGGGGTTGGGGGGTTGGGGTTCTTTAAAAGGGGGGTAAGGGGGGGGGGTTGGTTGAATGAGTAGAGGGGGTATTGGGGGATAGGGGGTTCGAAGGGGGGGGGTGGGGGAGGTCTCACGGGCAGCACCAAGCACTCGTGAGCAGTCTGTTGATGCTGTTTTACGCCTGTATTGATCAGGGGTTGTTGCTTTGGGAGTCGCCTTCGTTTAGTGACCTTGCACAGCTAGGGGTCAAGTCAAGGGTCAAGTCCGAGGTTCTGCAGCGGACACTAACACTACTGTGCGTATAAAATATGAATGGGAAAGGAATACCGTTGGGGAGATATTTCCGTTTCTGAACTGACACCGATACTGTATAGGGGGGGGGGAGGACGACTGTACACCACACACTCACACAACCATCACTCGAGCAACATATCCCAAGAAGAGGCAATCGGCACTTCAGTCCCCAAACGGAGGGTCACGAAGCGCATTCTCTCGCCACGGGTTCCTTATGCACGATTCAGCAGGTGACGAGCAGCGGTCCCGTGGGCTGGAGGACGACACTTAAGTGGAAGGTGTTGTTGTCACGCTGCTGCTCGCACTTGATAAGGGAAGGAGAAATAAAAATTCACCCAGCTTCTCCTCCTCCTCCTCCTTCAGTTTCTCTTGCAGATCAATGCTTCGCCGAACTAGCTAGCGGTGGGTCCAGCGGAGTGCCACACCACCTGTGACACCCGGCACCCTGCTCGCCCTCGCCACCCACGGAGTGTCAAGGTCGTCCTGGAGGAGGCACAGGCAGTCACCGACGCTCGAACACAAACAACCATGTGCTGGAAGCGCCACTTGCTCTCGTATGGCTCGACGCGATCTCAGGGCTGGCACTCGAAGGGACTCGACATGACACTACAACTGGCCGTCGCGTGTGACGAAAGTAACACTCGAAATGTCCCTCCGACGGGCTGACACTCCAAACAGATCGATAATTACTTTTGCTTCGGGTACTGTGGGTGCGCGAGCCGAGGTCCACCAAGGGTGTCCGGAGCTCACCAGAGTTGAGGGGAGACTGAGAGGGAAGAGCGGCGGCGGCGAGGGGACGACGGGGGGGAGGGAGGGGGGGGAGGACGACCAGGGGAGCGAGGGGAAGGTGGCACCCACTCCCCCCTCTCTACCTCCCTACTCCCTCCCCTCCCTGCCCTCCCGTCGGCCACCCTCGCGTTCACCATCAGTACCGCCACCAGTCGCCGGGTGCCTCGCTGCCAGACGGTGCCTACAACGCCCTCTCGCAGAATACCGTGCTTTTGTTGCTCCTTCTCGTGCTTCCGTTGCCATTTTGCTTTATTTCCACCCTCTACTACATCCCCCTCCCTCTCACCCTCACCCCCTCCCTCTCCCTCCCTCACTTTACCGAAACACGAACGAAGTAGCGATGAAAGAGGAGGAGGAGTAAGAGGAGAGTAAGAGTGGGTGGGTGGAAGGGGAGGGAAGAGGAGGGGAGAGGAGAAGAGGGGAGGGGAGGAGAGGAGGAAGGAAGAGGGAGAAGAGAGGACGGGAGAGCGAGAGGAACGGAGAGGAGGGAGGAGGAAGGGAGAGGAAGGGGGAGGAAGGGACAGGAAGGGGGAGGACAGGGAGAAGGAAGGGAGAGGACAGGGAGAGGGAAGGGGAATGCGGGACAGGAGAGATGGCGAGGGAACGGGCGAGGGGGACAAGGGGGAGAGGCAAGAGGAGGAGGACAGGGGAGAGGGGAGGGACAGGGGGAGGGAAGGGAGGGAAGTGGACGGGTCAGAGAGCGCCACGCCCCGTATGCGCCCGCGTTCAGTTCGAGGTGCCGGAGGGGTAGGAGAGAGATGGAAAGGCCTAAGGGAAGGAAGAAGAACACGCCTCGTTGATGACGGACCAACTGTTGAGTTTCAGGGGCCAAGGGTCGATCGTCCATCACCTTCGAGACGTCATCACCTTCGGGATCGTCATCACCGTGGTCGCTGGCTATTCTGTCTGTCTCTCTCTCTCTCTCTTTCCATCTATCTATTTATCTATTTATTTATCTGTATATTCATCTATTTATTCATTTATCTGTCGCTCTGCCTATTCATCTGTCTAGTCATTTATATATTTTAGTATATATAATTTATTATATCTATATATATTATATAGATATATATATATATAGATATAAATATTATATATTTGTTTACCTGTCATTCTCTCGTATTCTGTCTATCTTTCTTTCATCTTTTTTTCTGTCTAGCTATAACTAGCCATTTATTTATCTCCCTCGTCCTCTATCACAAATTTTTCATGTTACTGTTGATTATTTGCTGTTAGTCATTTTCATTATTATTAGTAGTTAGTAGTATGCACTCACTCCCACACACACACACACACATACACCACACACTCCTACACACACAACACACACACACACACATCACACACACACTCCTACACACACACACTCTCATTATATTTATATATTTGTATATATATTTATTTAGTTATTTTAATATTTTTAGAGGTTTTTTATATGATATATTGATATATATATATATGTATATATATATGTATATGTTTGTTTGTATTTGTGTGCGTGTATATATATGTATGTGAGAGATATAGTGTTATATATTTATCTTTCTTTATATATTTTTATAGTATCGATATACATATTTATTTAGATATTTATATAGATATAGATGTGTGTGTGTGGGTGTGTGTGGGGGTGGGGGGGGGGGGGTGGGGGGGGGGGGGTGGGAGTGTGTGTGTGTGTGTGTGGGTGTGAGTGGTGTTTGTTAGTGTCGGTTGTGTGAGAGGTTGGTGAGTAGTATGGTTTTTGTGGCGGGTAGTGTGTGTTGGATATTGATGTGTGTGTTTGTGTTTGATTGAGTGATCGTGTGAGTGAGAGTGTGTTAATGAGTAAGTGTTGTTGTGTGTGTGTGTGTGTGGTGTGTGTGTGGGGTTGGGGGTTGGGGGGGGGGTGGGGGGGGGGGGGGGGGGGGGGGGGGGGGGGGGGGGGGGGGGGGGGGGAGGTGGTGGGGGGGGTAGTGTGTGTGTGTGTGTGTGTGTGTCTATCTCTCTCAAATCTATATCTCTCATCTCTCACATCCTAATCACAACTCCTCTATTCTCACTGTGGGAGTGTTTTAGTTGTGTGTGTGTGTTTATGTGTGTGGAGAGTGTGTGTGTGTGTGGGGGGCGGGGTGGGGGGGGTGTGGGGCGGGGGGGCGCGCGCGAGCGCGCGATCGCGCGGAGGAGAGGCGAGATAGACGAGAGCGCGCGCAGAGCGCGAGCGCGGCGCGCGCGCTCGCACGCGCGAGCAGCGCTGCTCGAGCGAGCAGTCGCTCGCGCGAGCGCGCGCTCTAGCGAGAGCGTCCGCGCGCTCGTCTCGTGCGCGAGAGCGCTAGAGAGGAGCGGCGCGCGCGCGCGCGCGCGCGGCTCTACGCGCGCGGCGAGCGCTCGCGCGCGCACGCGCGCTAGCGCGCGCTTCGCTCTCTCTCTCTCTCTCTCTCTTCCTATAATATATATATATATTATATATATAAAGTTATATATTAATATATATATATATTTAGATGTATGATGTATATATAAATATAATTAATTTATAATATATATATAATATATATTATATATATATATATAAAATATAATATATAAATATATGTATATATTTTGTGTATTGTATATATCTTATATATATTTTAGATATGATTATATATATATATATATATATTTTATATAAATTTAAGATAATGTATATATATAAATTATATTATAAAATAATATATTATATATCTATATATACGAAGATATGATATATAATATTGATATATATATATATATATGTAGATATATATATATTTATATACATGGATATACATATTTATTGATATATATATATATATTATTTTAATAGATATATATTATTATATTTGGATATATATATACCTATATCTTATATATATATTTTCTATATATATTATATTAAATATATATTATATATATATTTTTAGATATATATACTATTTATATATATTCATATATATTTATATATATATATATAATTATATTATATACTCATATATATATTTTAGTTATAGGTATATATATATTTTTTGTATATATATAGATATATTTATATATATATAAAATATATGCTGTTTTATATATACATACTATATGTTATTTTATATTATATTTTATATATATATTTTAATATATATATTTATGTATACTGAAATATATATTTATATATCTTTCTATCCTATCTACTCCATCTATCTATCTATCTATATATCTATCTATCTATCTATCTATCTATCTATCTATATATCTATCTATCTATTTATCTATTAATCTATCTATCTATCTGCCGGTCTGTCTACACTATCTATCTATCTATCTATCTATCTAGATATATATATATATAGATATATTTTATATATATATATATACCCCTTTATATATTGATATGTTTGTATGTATATATCGCTTTTTATGTAGGTATTGTTATATATAGATATAGCATATTGTCGTTTTATATATATATATACGATTATTTATTTTGTATATTATATTATTTATTTATATATTTATATAAATAAATTTTAAATATATATATATATATTATATACTATATATTTATATATATATATATATATTTATAAGTATTTATATTTTATATATATTTATATATATTATATATATAATATATTTGTATATGTGTATATATATACTTTGTTATATATATATATATGATATGATATTTATATATATAGAGATATATTTTATATAGTTTTTATATTATATATGTGTGTGGGTGTGTGGTGTGTGTGTGTGTGTGTGTGTATCTCTCTCTCACTATATCTCTCTCTACTCCTCCATTCTCTCTCTCAATCAGCATCGCTCAATCGCGTCTCTACGCGCGATCTCGCGCCGGCTCATCTCTTGCTCTCGCCTCTCTCTCTCGCTCTCTCGCTCTCTTTCCCTTCCCTTTCTCTCTCTATATCTATCTCTCTCTTTCTCTTTCTTTTCTCTCTATATATTTCTCTCTCTCTCCTCTCTCCTACTTCTAATCTCTACTCTCTTCTCTCTCTCTATATCGCTATATATAGATATTATATATATATATATTATATATAATATATATATATGTATATGTATATGATTTATATATATTCTATTAGTTAGATATTTATATATATATATCTATATATATATGTATGTATATATTTGTGTGTATGTATTTATATTTATATATATATATATATATTATATTATCATATATATATATATATATATATGTATATATATAAATTTATATATATGTTTGATATATATGTTTATATATTTTATATTATATATATATATATTAGATATATATATATATATATATGTCTATATATATATATATATATATATATGTATATACATATATATATATATATATATATTTATATATATATACTTGATTTATATATACATATATATATATATTTATATATATATATATATATATATATTGAAGATTTCTATACATATATATATATACTAATATATATATATATTATATATTATATAATATATATATATATATTTATATATATTTTATAGTATTATATATATATATATATATATATTTTTTTGTATATAATATACATATATATGTATTATATATATATATATTATTTTTGATATATTTATATATATATTTATACTATATATATATGTATTTATGTATATAAATATATATTTATATATCTAATCTATCTACTCTATCCATCTATCTATCTATCTATCTATCTATCTATCTATCTATCTATCTATCTATCTATCTATTTATCTATCTATCTATCTAGTCTATCTGTCGTCTGTTACCTATCTTATCTATTATCTATCTATCTCACGATCTATCTATCTATCTATATATATTTATTATATATATATGTTATATATATTCTTGATATATATATATATATGTATGTATGTTTATATATGTATGTATGTATATATTATATCTACTTGTCTTATATATCTATATCTAATATATATATCAAAGATATAATATGCTCTATATATAGATATATATTTATATATTTATATAAATAATTAAATATATATATATATATATATATATATTCTTCTATTTTGACTATATATATATATATATATATTATTACATATATACCTATATATATATGAATATATATATAATATATATATATATATATATATATATTTGTTTTATATGTATATATATATATATGATATTTATATATTATATATATATATATATATATATAATATATTATATATATATTTATATGTGCTGTGTGTGTGTATGTATATTATATATAATATATATACATATATATATATATATTGATATATATATATATTTATACTTAATAATTATACGATACATATATACATATACTTATATTTATTATAATATATATATAGTATATATATTATATATATATATATATATATGTATATGTATATATGTATATATATATATCTATATATTTATATATATATATACTATATATATATATGTGTATATATATTTATATATCTATATCTAATCTTTCGAATCTATCGATCCATCTATCTCTCTATTCTATCTATCTATCTATCGTTATCTATCTATCTCTTCATCTAATCTGTCTAATCTATATACATATATATTTATAAGATATATATATAACATCTATATATACATCTATATATATATATATATATATTATATATAGAATATATATATATATATACTATATATATATATATATGTATATATATATATATGTATATATATATATATATATATATATATATATATATATTAGTACCTCTTATATTAGTTATATCTGTATAATGCAATACCTACAAAAAGGACTTTCTCATAATGGCTAGAGCTTCACACAGCTACCCATTACTAGGCCTAATGAAGTGAGGAAATGTTCCTGCGCACATATGTCATTTGCCACATACGAGAGATTCACAGTGTCAAAATGACTGATTGTCTACAATCTCAAAAGAACCATTCCTTTAGAAGATTTCCCATCTAGGTAAAGACCTGGCAGTTAGAAATAGGAGACATAGACAAAAATTGATTACCCCTTGATCGTATTTCTGTCTGTAGTGAAGAAACGAATAAAAAAAAATATATACAATATTCGAACAACTGAGCAAGCATCAGCTGTGACCACATCAGCCTTTCGGAGTAAACACCACGGCTTTACAACCTGGAAACATGTTGTAAACATGCTATAAAGGACAGCCATGGAGCTAATTGAATCACACATTACAGACTCCATTCCACGAGAGAAATAGTACGTAATTTGATGGCATCAAAGGTAAAGCAGATTACTAGTTCTTATGCTCTGAATGGAGGTAAACAAACTCTCGTGTGATGCCATTGGGCATTTTCATGACTCCAGTTTTTTTTAGAAACATCAGTACAAACATATGTTCAGTATCAACAGAGGAGAGGTAACAATATGCATTGATACAACACACACACACACACATACACACAGAGAGAGAGAGAGAGAGAGAGAGAGAGAGAGAGAGAGAGAGAGAGAGAGAGAGAGAGAGAGAGAGAGAGAGAGAGATGAGTGAGGGGAGAGAGAGGACGATGGAGTCGTAGATGAGAAGAGAGAGGACGAGAGATGTGAGAGAGAGAGAGAGAGAGAGAGAGTCGTCCGAGAGAGAGTGAGAGAGAGGTGAGGTGAGAGAGAGTGTGTGTGTGTGTGTGTGTGTGGAGAAGTGAGAGAGAGAGAGAGATGAGAGAGAGAGAGAGAGAGAGAGATGACGAGGAGAGAGAAGAGAGATGAGAGAGAGAGAGAGGAGAGATGGAAATCGGGATTGCATGAGATAGAGAACGAGCCGAGAGAGAGAGAGAGAGAGAGAGAGAGAGAGAGAGAGAGAGAGAAAGCTAGTATTAGTAAAATAACATGAAGAGGAAAAGAGGAAATTATATATACTGAAGCTAGACGAATAGTCATTCAAATGGTGTGTATCCTGTAAGTATATAATCCGACAGAACAGAAACATGTATCATAATGTGTGTGTGTGTGTGTGCGTTTGTGTGGGTGTTTTTTATCTTTATCATGGAAAGAATCTATGATTATGATGATGAATATGATAATGATTATGATACTGATAATGATCCGAGTGGCAGCTTTATAATGACAGTAATGGTAGTCACAATGATAATAATGATAATCATTATTATTATTGTAATAATTCTTATTGTCATTGTCAGTATGAACATCATCATTTTTATCAAGACTTTCAATATCATCATTATCATAATTATCATATATATAATTATTAGTTTTAGTAGTATCATCATTATAAGTGGTAGTAGTAGGAGTAATAACATTACTATCAGTGTTATTAGTTTTTATTTGGCATAATGGCCCTTTCATTCTTTATTTCTGTTATTATCATCATTGTTATTATTTAAATTTATTTATTTTTCGGTATTTTTTTTATTATTATGTTCTTGTGCGCCATTATTATCGTTATCATTATGATCATTATCATTATCATTATCATCCCTATTATTAGTATCGTTGTTGCCATCATTATCATTATCATCACTGTTATATTTGTTATAATCATCATAATTGTTATCATTATTGTAATTATCATCATAATTATTATTACTTTCATTATTAGTATCATCGTCATCATTATTATCATCATTACCCTTATCATAAGTACTAATGTTGCCAATATAAAAATCATTGTCATTATCATTATCATCACAATCATCATCAATATTACATTAATCATTATTTTTTATCATTGATATTGTATAATGTTTTTATTATATTTATTATTACTACTACCACTGTCATTATCATTATTTTTTATCAACATTGGTATTATTATTATCATTATCATTATCATTATCATCATTGCTATCATTATTATTACTATTGTTATTATCATTCTCATTCTCATTCTCATCCTTATCCTCATTAATATTATTACTATTATCATTACTATTATCATCATCATTATTTTCATCATTACCATCATTATCAATACATTATTGTCGTTATTACTTTTGTTATCATTATAATTATCTTTACCATTTTCATTATTATCATTTAATTGTATAGCTATTTTCATAATTATGAATTTTGCTATGAAGGTCGTTATTATGATAATGATAGAGACAGTAATCACTGCTTATATCATTATCACTGTTATAATCATGGTAATGACAATAATGAAGATGATAACATCGATAATAAAATTATTAGTAACAATAATGATAATAACAATGATAATGATGATAATTATGTTGATAATAATTACAATTAGAATGATAATGATGATAATGTTAATGCTGTTGATGATAATGATAATGAGGATAATCATCATAAAAGTGATAACAATAATGATGATATTAATGATCATAATGATAACAAATTCAGTGCTTTACTAATTCTGTCACTTCGCCTTTGTTCACATTTCTTCATATTTCCTCCTTTTACTGGTCATCATTTCCTCTGTTATCATGCTGCTTCCCCATTCATCACCACTTAAACATATTCTCTTCCTATACATTATTATACCCATCATCGCTTCACTCCATATTATCTTCTTCGCCTTCACTTCATTTCTTTCTCATTTCACTTCATCTTCTCATCTTCGTCACCTTCACTTCATTTCTCTCTCATTTCCTCTCCGTCATTACAGTCATTTTCCTCTCTGACAATTTCAGTCGAACAAGAACACACTAACACAAAAAAAAATATCCCAACTATGACCAGAAGAACAAGAATAACAACGATAATAACACTATCAATAACAATCTCACGATCACACATACCCAGTGCTTCCAAGAGTAAACAGATTCATGTTTGTTTCTAAATTTGACTAAAACTGTTGGTTTCGGAGAGCTTATGTAGAGCTCCATTGTTTATGGTGTTCGAGCTACACATACCAACCTCCCCGAAGACTGTGATGGTTCGGAGCTCGTGTGTTTTTAGCTTGTGGGTGGGCTGGGTCCTGTTAGAGTAGAGTGGGTGTGGTGTACCTTGTGTAACTAACTGCACGTGGTGTGGTCGGAGGTACAGTATTTTGGATGTTGTTGTGAAGGTGATTTTTTTTTTTTTTTTTTTTTTTTTTTTTTTTTTTTTTTTTTTTTTTTTTTGGTTTTTTTTTTTTTTTTTTTTTTTT
>NW_028236604.1:0-7500 GCF_977035675.1 Penaeus japonicus | reverse complement strand
GGGGACTTCGTGAAATGATAAACGGGGGGACAAATAATGCTAAACGGGCATTTTGGTGAAAACTGTAATCTAACATAGGGGGGAGAATATAATTGATTATAACAGAATACGCGGAGGGCGGAAGTGGGAGGGGGTCGGGGGGGAGGGGGGAGGGGGGAGGGATGGTTGGTAGGGTGGGGGTGGGGGAGGGAGGGAGGGAGTGATGGTAGGTAGGGTGGGGGTTCGGGGAGGGAGGGAGGGAGGGTGATGATGGAAGGGGGTTTAGGGTGGCAGAGGGTGATAAAGGAAAGATGGTGTTGAGGGAGGGATGTTGTGGATGGGGGGGGGGGTGCGAAAGGGAGGAATGACGAAGAGGGAGGGGGGGATTGAGGTGAGGGAGTAGTAGGCTGTGAAGGGGAAGGGGAAGGGGGAAGGGGGGGGGGGAAGGGAGTGAAGCAGAGGGAGGGTAAAAGGAGAGAATGGAAGAAAGGGGGGTAGGGGGTTTAAGGGGGGTATGTGTGTATGCAATGTTGGTTTATATCTTTTCGTTTTTTGTTTTATTTTGTTTCTTTTTTTTGTTGGGAAATTTCATTTGTTTTTTTATTGCAAATTGTTATTTAGAAAGTATTATATCTTATTTTTCTATTTTTCTCTCTTTTTATGTATATCACTTTATTTTTTTCTTATTGCACAGATTACAATTGTAAATATATTTTAGTAGACATATGATTTTAGATCAATGATGCACTTTCGACTTCTTTGTGTTATTTTTCTTTGCGGGATAGAATTTATTGTTGCCATCACCAAAATTATATCATTATAATCATCATAATCACTATTGTTATTTCCATTACCACAATTACTGATATTATCATCATTACCATAATTTTCCTTATTGTTATTAACATCATCATTGTCATCATTATGGTTGTCATTATCATCGTTATCGTAATCATTGTCATTATCATTAATTTTACAATTTTGTTATTATATTGTAATCATCATTATGTTTTTTATTATCTTATTGTCACAAATACATATTACAAATTAGCTCAACTTCTTCTCACTCGTTATCATTTAATCATTATTACCCATTTCATTCATCCTATATCTACGATTATATACGGGTGAGAGGAGAGAGAGAGGAGAGAGAGAGAGAGATGAGAGAGAGGAGAGGAGAGAAGCGAGAGAGAGAGAGAGAGTGATAGAGAGTGGGGAGGGAGATGGAGGTAGAAAAGAGAGGGAGAGAGAGGAGGAGAAGGAGAGAGAGAGATGAGAGAGAAGGAGAGAGAGAGAGAAACGTCTGAACTACGAACGTAGAGCAAAGAACGAGAGAGAGAGAGAGAGAGAAAGAGAGAGGTAACGAGAAGGAGACAAAGGTTATATAGAAATACTTTTCCAAGAAGACCTTCGAGAGGAAAGGAAAGAGGTGGGGAGGTTGTGGGGTGGGGGTGGGGGGTTATTATAGGAAGAGAGGGAGTAGGGTATGGGGAAAGGTGGGGGGATGGGTAGAAAGGGATCTATGGAGGGGAGGGAGGGAGGGAGGTAAGAAGGGAGCATATGGATGGGTGGTAGGGGAGGGGGAGAGGTGTCCTGTTTATTGGGGAGAGGGAGGAGGAGTGAGATTAAGGTAGGGGGGGGGGAGAAGGGGGGAGGGATATAGGGTTGAAAGGGGGCAGGAGGGGGAGTAGGGGAGAGGTCGTTTGAGGAGGGGTGTGGGAAGGAAAGGGGATGAGGAGAGGTGTGAGATTGAAGAATGGAGTGGGGAAGGGGGGTAAGGCAAAAGATAGGGAGGGGAGGGGGGGGGGGAGGTTAAAGGGGAGGATGATTCAAAGTGGTCGTCAACGTTTTTTTTTTTTCTTGTTTTTTTTTTTTATGTTTTTTTTTTTTGTTTGTTTTTTTTTACCCCGCCTTAATTATATATCTATATATTTAAACAGGTGTGTATTATTTTTATATCTTGCACTATTACCTATTATTTTGAATAAAACGAATAATAGATTATGAATAGTACAACTAAATTACAAACAATATTAATAAATCATTTACAGTTAGAAAAAAAAAAAAAAAAACACACAGCATTTTCTGTCATGAGGTACTCGAGCATGAAAACAGAAAACGTCATCGAAAAGTCCAAGTTTAAAGTAAAAAATCCATTTGCAGTTAAGGACAAAGCCACACAAGTTGGGACACGACTTTAGGCATATGGGTGGATCATGGCACTAGGTTAAACGGACTCTCTTTGCTGAGGTGAAGAATCCTGAATTCCATGTTTATAGATTAGTGTTGTATAGTATAGAATATATTCTAGTATGGTTTCCATTACTACGAAGTTCTAATTTTTAATAATAATATTTATATCTTTCATAGATATAGATAATAGGGTAAATCAAAATGAAATATTCAAAATGAATATTTCTATTGACAAAAGACCATTTTCTTAAACATTTTATTGTCATGATAAAAGCAAAATGGGAAAGAGAAAGAGAGAGAAAGAAAAAGTAGTTCCTTTGTGATAAGGAGAAGCAAAGCAAGCATTAAAATTAATACTGAGCGAGTTTCTTCCTTTCCTGACGAATGTTTTGTCTTCAATCAAGTCTTTCTTCTCAAAGTGGAGTGTCTTTTTTTTCTTTTTTTTTTTAGCTTTTATCATTATCTCTTGTTGTTATTTTTTACGTATATTTTTTTATTTTTAAAGGTCTCTTTGTCTTTCTAGTATTTTTTTCTTCTTCCTCTGGGCAAGGGAGAAGAAAGAGAAAGAGAGAGAGGGGGAGAGAAAGAGAGAGAGAGGGGGGGGGGAGAAAGAGGGAGAAAAAGAGAAAGAAGGAGAAAGAGAGAGACAGAGAGAGAGAGAGAGAAAGAGAGAAAAGAGGGAGAGATAGATAGATAGAGAGAGAGAGAGAGAGAGAGAGAGAGAGAGAAAAAAGTGGGAGAGATAAAGAGAGACAGAGACAGAGAGAGAAACAGAGAAAGAAAAAGAGAGCAAAAGAGACACAGATAAAGGGAGAGTAAGAATAAAAAAACGATTCTCTTTTCATGCTCTTGTTATCCCTTATTATTCATCACCTTTACCACGCCATGCAGATTTTCGATCCGATGATCAATATAATATAAGTCATGAACACTTATAAAATCAAGTTCCTTATAGTATTTTGTTCGACTTCAAACATACACATTTATAGTTAATCATATGTTTCATCTCCGAAATAAACGTGATACCCTCATCTATGTCAAATTTTTGGTAAAGACAACATATAGATCTTTTTTTTTATTTTTTTTTTTTCTTCTTTTATTCTTTAGTGTAATATAGCGTAGCGTTGTCGTATTTGGTCATGCACCGTTTTTGCTTGATGTATCAAAGTACAGAGGAATATTTTATTATGGTTCGCTCTATACTCATTTTTCTTGTTTATGAATACATAAATCTACCTTGTTTATCGAGGGGAAATATAAGTCTCCACTGTGTGTTTTTATTCATATGCGTTTTTTTTTTTTTTTTTTTTTTTTTTTACTTACTCTTTTTGTCGTCTTCGCTTGCATTTCTTCTTCTTTCTTTATCTTCTCTTTCTTCCCTCTTTTCTCGTGTTCTCTTTTCTCATCGCTTCTTTTTCTCTCTCTCTTTTATTTTCTCTCTTCTCTCTTCTCTCTCTCTCTCTCTCTTGCTCTCTTTTCTTTTCTTCTCTCTCTTTCTGGTTCTCTTGTCTTCTCTTTCTCTCCTCGCTTTCTGCTGTTCTCTCACTCTCTATCGTTTCTTTTCTCTCTTTATCTCTTCTTCTATCTCTCTTCTTCTCTCTCTTTCTTTGTTCTTTTTCTCTCTTCTCTACTTCTCTCTCACTTCTCTCGGTCTTCTGTTTTCTTTTCTCTTTTTTTTTTTTCTCTCTCTCTCTTCTCTCTCTTTTCTCTCTTCTCTCTCTCTCTCTTCCCTCTCACTTCTCCTTTCTCTCTCTTCTCTCTCTCTTCTCTCTCTCTTTCTCTCTATCTCTTATCTATCTATTATTATCTCTCTCTCTCTTTCTTTCTTCATTAACAATAGTGATGGAAAATTTTATTCTACCTAATAAAAAAAATGAAGATAAGAGATATTTTTGAAGAGGGACTTAACCCACTTTAATATTTTATCATGCATTAGAAGTGCCCCGGGGGGTGGATAGAGGGGGGAGGGGGGTGGGTAAGGAAGACGAAGGGATGGGGGGGGAGGAAGGGGGGAGGGAGAGGAAAGGGGGAGGGAGGGGAGGGGGAGCGTTGTCGCATTTTCTTGCATGGTAAATATTGCTTTGTCGATTACTACGGTAAGGAACAGGGGTGGTGCATGAGGAAGTGAATGATGAAGTGCTTGCAGAATTTTTAGAATTATGGAAATTTTTTTTTGATATTCCGGCGTTTGTACGTAAAACACCATTGCAAATTAGATACAATACATACACGCCACACACACACAACACACACACACACACAAACAGTAGCCACACGCAACAAACTACTTTACAACATTCATACGAAAAATTACAACAACAAACATACACCCCAAATACACACACACACACACATCACGACACGCGGCGTATAATGTCATATCGACCGTATCACTGAAAACGAACCGCACAACCGCACAAACAGACTATTTCACTACAACCTCGGGGAATCGACAACATCACCTTTATACGAACCAATCATAAAACAACACTTCGTTGCCGATCGGTGCCACAACTACAACCCTTCATTCAAACTCAGAGTCACAACCATAGTAAATTTTTTAACAACGAAAATTTCTGCAAACCTAAACCAACCACACTCTTACAACCTTCCTAATTTTTCCCCCTTTACAAACCTCCAACCCTGATACCATTAGACTCAGACCTAACATACCACCTAACAACTCATAACACTCAAAGATCATATCAAAACCTAACTGTTACAATAATTTTAAAAAACTACAAAAATTTTTAAAAATTACATAGAACTATAACCTAAACCCCGGGGAAAATTTCCACCTCAAAACCACCCCCCCAAAATTAAAAACCTCACATACAACGCCCATTTCAACCTCCCCATACAAACGACCAATTTAAACCTCAAACCAAAACCCCGACCAATTTACAACATGACAACACAACGCCCAATTTCAAAACCCACAAACCCATCCCGACAATTTAAACCTTACCCCCCAAACCGACCAATTTCAAAATTTCACAATACAAACCGACCAATTCCAATCTCACAAAAAACGGCCAATTTACACCTCAAACCCCCCCCCGACCAATTTCAAACTGACAACCCAAACCCGCCCAATTTCACAACTCACAACAAAAACCCGACAAATTCACAACATGAAACACAAACCGACAATTTACAATAAAACCCCAATCCGCCTTTCTCTTACACCAAAACGACCAATTCAAAAACCTCAATAGAAACCGATAATTTACAACTCACCCCCCCAAAATTCACAACCTAACAACAACACCGACAATTTCAAAACCCCTTACACCCAAACCCGACCAATTTCAAAACCCTTTTACACCAAACGACAATTTCACAACTTACAACATCCCCGGGACCAATTTACAACCTCACAACCCTACCGCCCCAAATTTACAACCTCACAACCTTTACCGGAAATTTCGCACCTACGTAGAAATGTAACAAGAAATTTTTATTTCCTACTTTGGGCTTGCCGTTGAAAAGGGCTTTTGATTATTGAAAAATGGGCTCTTAAATTTTTATATATTTTTTTTCGCAAGTTTGTGTGATATACTGTTTTTTTTAGGGATAGATTATGTTTTTTTCGGGATGAATTATGTTTTTTTTCGGGATAGATTACGCTCTTTCGGGATAAATTACGCTTTTTCTTGATAAATTACGTTTTTTTCCAGATAGATTACGTTTTTTTCCGGAATGAATCACGTTTTTTTCGGGATGAATTACGTTTTTTTTTTGCGGATAAAATACGACGAATTACGTTCTTTCGGGATAAATTCCTTTTTTTTCCTTATAAATCCCCCTTTAGTTTTGTTGGTGCCCTTTTATATGCGTAAGATGATATAAAAAATTTACACATATTCTTTGGGGAAAAAAACCGGGGGGGGGGGTAATCCCTAGTGTTTTTTATTTTATTTGGGGTTTTGTGGGGAAAGTAGTCGGGTGTTTTCTTAAGTGTTTATAAAGTGCTATGCTTTCGAAAACCCAAAGGTTCATGTTCCAATTCCTTTTCCAAAATTTGTTCTTTCCTTCTCCCATTTTCCTCCTCCAAAATTTTTAAATTTTTCCCCCCTCCCCTTCCTTTTTTTCTTTCCCCCCTCCTTTTCCTCCTTTTCCCCCTTCTCCCCCTCTTTCTCTTCCTTTTCCTCCCCCCCTTTTTTCCCTCTTCCCCCTTTCCTCCCCTTCTCCTCTTCCCCCCTTCCTTCTTCCTCCACCCTCCTCCTCCCCACTTTCCCCCTCCCCTCTCTCCCCCCCGCCTTCCCTTTCCCCACCTCCTCCTCCTCCTCTTCCTTTTCGTCCCCCTCTTTCCCTCTCCTCCTCTCCCTCCCTCCACTTTTCCTCCTCTTCCTCCTCCTCCTCCACCTCCTCCTCCGCCTCCTCCTCCTCCGCCTCCTCCACCGCCCTTCCCCCCACCCTCATCCATCGCCCCATCATAAACGTCTCCCTCAACCTCATAACTCATCCGACCTCCCCGTTCATTTACTCCCCCCATCACCCTCGTTACTTACTCTCTCTCTCTTCTTCTCTCTCCCTTTCCTCTTCTCGTCCCCCCTTTAGATACCCCCCACCCCCTTCCCCCCCCTCACCCCACAACCTGTCCTTCCCTCATCCAACCCCCTTCCCTTCTCCCCAACCCTTGCCTTTATCCACCAACCCCCCCCCCCCCCCTCCCCCCCCCCTTACCCCCTCCCCCTCCATTTGTCCTAACCCAAGGCCCCCCCCCTTTTCCCCTTTCCCCCCCTTTCCCCCTCCACCCCCCCATCCCCCCATCACCTGAATGTTGAAATATTAATAACGCTTGAAGTGTGTTTAAAGACGCCTCCATCAAGGGTCACCATCGCTTTCAATCCCCCCCCCCCTTCCCTCCCTTTCCCAACCTCCATACTCCCCACCCCACCCCACCCCCTACTGCCTTATGGGGGGGGGTAGGGGGAGAGGGAAGGCTCTTGTGGACTTCGATCTTTCCATTTTTATTTGTTTTATATTTATTTATTGTTTTTTTTTTTTTTTTGTCTTCTCTTTTTATTGTTCTTTCTTTTGGTTTTCTTATTATTGTTTTTTTTTCTTTCTTTTTTTTACCTTTCGGTTATCTTGGTTTCGATTTTTGTCTGTTCTCCTCTTTCTCCCTCTTTCTTTAATATTTATTTTGGGTCTTTCTTTCCCTTTCACTTTTGCCGTTGTATTCATTCTCCCTCTCTCATTTTTCCTTTTTTAATGCCACTGTTTCCTCTATTTTTCTCTCTTATTTGTTTCAGGGTTTTTTTCTTTGTTTTTTTTCTTTTTTTTTTTTCTTTAAAAAAAGTTTTTTCTTTGTTCGATATG
>NW_028236603.1:0-6836 GCF_977035675.1 Penaeus japonicus | reverse complement strand
GGGGAAACCCAGGGAAAACCTTTAATCAAGTATATAATCACTGATTGGAGACCTAATATGGGTAACGGAAAGACAGAAAGAAAGAAAAGAAAGAAAAAAGTCTAATATCAACCCTCTGGGAGAATACATAGCTAAAGACACGAGAAGAGGAACACGTAATCCCTAATCAGAAAGATTAACAAGTTAGTCAAACCCCAAACTGATTGGAAACCTAAAATGGCTAAAGAAAAGAAAAGAAAGAAAGAAAAAAGACTAATATCAACCCTCTGGGGAGAATACATAGCTAAAGACACGAGAAGAGGAACACAGAATCCCTCATCAAGCACATAATCACTGATTGGAGACCTAAAATGGGTAAAGGAAAGACAGAAAAACAGAAAGAAAGAAAGAAAGAAAGAAAAAAAACCGTCTAATATCAACCCTCTAGGGAGAATACATAGCTAAAGACACGAGAAGAGTATATAATCAGAAAGATTAACAAGTTAGTCAAACCCCAAATTGATTGGAAACCTAAAATGGCTAAAGAAAAGAAAAGAAAGAAAGAAAAAAGACTAATATCTACCCTCTGGGGAGAATACATAGCTGAAGACACGAGAAGAGAGAAACACAGAACCCCTAATCAAATATATAATCACTGATTGGAGACCTAAAGTGGGTAAAGGAAAGACAGAAACTCAGAAACACAGAAAGAAAGAAAGAAAAAACCCGGCTAATATCTACCCTCTGGGGAGAATACATAGCTAAAGACACAAGAAGAGCATATAATCAGAAAGATTAACAAGTTAGTCAAACCCCAAACTGATTGGAAACCTAAAATGGCTAAAGGAAAGACAGAAAGAAAGAAAAGAAAGAAAAAACAGCTAATATCAACCCTCTGGGGAGAATACATAGCTAAAGACACAAGAAGAGGAACACGGAATGTCTCAAACGTGCAGCCCAAGAGCAAGCACTTCTCTTTTCCGTAAAAAAATGAATGCGAATTAAGAACGAGAATCAATAAGACTCAGAGGGCGTAGTCTGTGTAAAACGGTTGGACGAAAGGATGAGGTAGAGAGCCACTTAGTAAGTGGGTGTAGGAGGGAAGAAGAGGAGGAAGACAAGGGGAAAGGAAGGAAGGAGTGTGTGTGTGATGGACAGAGGGTGTACTTGGATGATGGAACAGAGGGTATATATATATATACCATCTTTTGTTTTATGTTGAAATGGTCACCTGTATTTTTTTAATGGATATTCTCTCTCTCTCTCTTTTTTTTTTTTTTTCCTCCCTCTTCCCTTCCTTCTCTTGCACTTTTTCGCCCGTGCACTCTCCCCCCTTTTTCCTTTTTCCTTCTATTCCTCTTTTTTTCCCTTTTCTTTTTTTTTCCTTTCCTTTCCCTTTTTCTCTCTTCCCTTCCCTCTTTCCACTCCTTTTCCCCTCTCTTTCTCCTTTCCTCTCCTCTATCCCCCCTCCTTACAACTCATCCTCTCTCCACTCTCCTCTTCTCCACTCTCCT
The DNA here is from genome assembly GCF_977035675.1 of Penaeus japonicus. Classification (NCBI taxonomy): domain Eukaryota; kingdom Metazoa; phylum Arthropoda; class Malacostraca; order Decapoda; family Penaeidae; genus Penaeus; species Penaeus japonicus. The sequence goes on along the minus strand of NW_028236603.1, from coordinate 5,343 downwards.
CTCTCCCCTCCCCTCTCCTCTCTCTTCTCTCCTCAGTTCACTCCTCGTCGCCCCTAACCCCCTCTCCTTCCTCCCCCACCCCCCTCCCTCCCCTCCCCTCCTCCTTTCTCCTTCCCTTCCCCCTCCCCTATCCTCTCCTCCCCTCCCCTTCACTCTCCTCCCTCCCTCCCCCCCACTCCCCTTCCTCCCCACTCTCTCCGCTCCCTCCTCCCTCTCCTCCCCACCCCTCCCCTCCCCCCCACATTCCGTTTCTCCTCCCCCACCTCCCCCCTTCCCCTTCTGTCCACTCCCTCCCCTTTTCTTGTCCCCCTTTCTCCTCCCTTTTCACCCCCTACCCCCCACCCCCCCTCTCCTCCCTCTCTCTTCCTCCCCTCCCCCTCTCCCCCCTCCCTCTCTCTCTCTCTCTCCTCCCCCCTCTCCCCTCCCCTCTCCCCTCCCTTATAATGATTTAATGGACACGTCTAGATATGATATTGAATAACAAGGAGACACAGAATCATCGGATTATCTTTGCCTTCGAATGTAAAAGGAATAAAAAAACAAACAATAAAGACGTGAAGTGAAGAAGTATAATAAATACGAAGACCGGAGAAGCGGAGGAACATAAGAATAGATATTATTCTTATAGTATCAGAGGCACTTGAAGGTAACCAATAGGCGGGAGTGAGATGAATGTAGGATATAGGCTTTGGCTGAAGACTTCTTTTTATACACTGTAAGGATCCTTATCATAAGGATAATGGAAGTGATGATGATATTGATGATGATGATTATTTAGTAATAGAAATAATAATAATGATGGTGATAATGATGATATTGATGGTAATGATGTTAATGGTAATGATAATGATGAAAATAGAAACAATGATAACAAGAATAATGAAAATGATGATAATAATAATAGCAAAGATAAATATGATAATAGTGACAATACAGGTAACAATAATAATAAATATAACAAAAATGATAACAGAGCTAGTAACAACAAATCATAAAATAGGCAGCAAAACCCATAGCAATAAACAACAACAACAACAAAAAAAACAGCAACCAAAACTCTATCTCTTAACCAACGTAAAAAAAAAAAAAAAAATCACCTGCTATCACATCCAATTACTTTCCTTCTTCAAAAAAAAAAAAAAAAAAAAAAAAATCTCCTTCACACTCTTTGAAAATCACACCAAACACCTATAGTAACGAATCACCTCCCCCCCCCCCCAAAAAAAAAAAAAAGAAAAAAAAAATCCCCCGCCTCCCTTTTCTTTCATACAATCGGCTCAAACTCAAAACTCAAACACTAACTTCATCTAAAAATATTTAAAAAAATGACAAAGCTATATCAACCCCTTCCCCCTCCCCCTCCCCCCTCCATCTAATAATATTTAAAAAAAATATCAAAGGTATACCACCCCTTCACCCCCTCCCCCCTCCCCTCCATCTAATAATATTAAAAAAAATATCAAAGGTATACCACCCCTTCACCCCCTCCCCCTCCCCCATCCATCTAATAATATTTAAAAAAATATCAAAAGTATACCTACCCCTTTACCCCTTAACCCCCCCCCCCAATAAAACAAAAAACAAAAAAAAAAAAAGCTTTAATCCAATCACTACCTACATGCCATTACCTTCGGAGAAATGTGGGCGTGATGTGCTGCCTGTGTTAATGGTAAGCATATATACAGGGAAGAGCGAGGGGAGGGGAGGGGGGAGGGGGAGGAGGGGAAGGCGAGTGGGATGGAAAGATTGATAGATAGAGGGGAGGAGGGTGATAGATGGATGGAGGGTGGGTGGGGAGGGAGGGAGGGAGGGAGGGTGGGTGGGAGGGAGGGAAGGAGGGTGGAAAGGGAGGGAGGGAGGGAGGGAGGAAGGGAGGGGGGAGGGAGGGGGAGGTGGGATTGATTTATGTATGGAAAGAGGGAGGGAGGGTAGGTGGGAGAGACAGAGAGAGAGAGAGAGAGAGAGAGAGAATAGGAGGGAGAGAGTCAATATTTACATCTACTCACACACATTTATCTATGTGTATGTGTTTGCCGTGTGTGTGTGTGTGTGTTTGTGTTGTTATATAATATGACACTAATATATCAAGATATATTTTATATATATATATATAATAAAAAACAAAATTATATATGATATATATATGTATGTATGTTGTATGTATGTTATGTATATGTTAATAATGTATATAATACATATATATAAATATTATATATATATAATATATATATATATATATATATATATATATATAAAATATATTATTCTAAAGTTACACACACAGTATGTATAATATATATAGTATATATATATAATATATATATATTATATATATATATATAATATATATGTATATATATACTTAAAATCATATATATATAAAATATTACCACACATACATACCATACATACACATACATACATACCACAAACACCCACACACACACAACACACACACACACACACACACATATATATATATATATACATATATAATATATATATATATATATATATATATATAATATTACAAAATATATAAAATATAATATATATATGCATAATATACATATACAATATTATATATATACATATCTATATATATATATATATATATATAGTCTATATATATATTATATAGAACTATAAAATTATTATATATATACACACACACCCAACACACACACCACACAAACACACACTACACACAACACAACACACACACAACACACAAAACAAAACACACACACACACATAACATCTAAATATATCTTTATATATCATATATATATATATAAATATATATATATATATATACATTTATTTATTTATATATATATATATGTGTGTGTGTGTTTGTGTGTGTGCATAGGCTGAAAAAAATAGATAGAGAGTGAGAAAGAGAAAGAAAAAGAGAAAGAAAGGAACAGAGAAAGAAAGTGAAAGAGACAAATATAAATAGAGAGAAATAGAGAACCATAACAACCACCCACAAGCCAAAAGATAAAAAAACACCAAATCTTTTATTTTGTTCCCTACAAGAAAAGTTCACACAAATCTGCTAAGATCACCGAGAAGCCCTTTCCCCCCCCCCCCCCCCCGACCCCTGCCCGCCCGGCCGGGGCGCCGAACGTGGCCCCCCAGGGCCGGGGGTCCTGAGCGCCCGGCTATCGGGGGGACATTTGTGGCCCGCGTGCGCCCCGCAGTCCCCTTCCTGCGCGGCGCGCGCAGCCCCGTGCGAAGCTCCTGCGCCGCCAGCTCCGGCCGGGGCGCCGGCCTGGGCCCCCCTGCGGGTGCCACCTGCTGCCTTTCAGCCCCGCCCCGGCGCCCGGCCGCGGCGGCCGTCCGCCCGTCCTGCCCCGCCCCCCCCGCCGGCCCTCGCCGGGTGCTGCGCGAGCCGCGCCGCCGCGGGCGCGCGCACGCCGCGGCACCGCCGCGGGCGCCCCCTCGTTTTTTTCTGTTTGATTGTTTTTTTTTTATTTTTCCTTTGTTGTGTGTTTTTTTGTTCGTTTTTTTTTTTTTTTGTTTTTTTTCCCCCCGTCCCCCCCCACGCCCCACTCCTCTCCCTACCTGCTCGCCCCACATCCTAATAACCACAGTGAAAAATCAATGCAAGCTTTATATCTATATTATTTCCTTTTTTTTTCCCACACCAACGAAACCGAAACAATAATCCAATAAATAACTCAATAAATAGATATATAAGTAGATCAATACACCAATAATTGAATAAATAAGTAAATAAATAGATAAGTAAGGTAATCAACGCTCCAATAGGTTCATAAATAAGTTTACGAAACAGAAGAATAGATAGATAAGAATAGATAGATAGATAGATAGATAAAAAGGAACAGGCAAATAGATAGATAAAGAGGAAGAGGCAGATAGATAGATAGATAAAAAGGAACAGACAGTGTAGATAAACAGATAAAAAGGAACAGGCAGATAAATAGATAAAAAGGAAGAGACAGATAAACAGATAAAAAAGAACAGACAGTTAAATAGATAAAAAGGAAAACACAGATAGAGAGACAAATAAAAAGGAACAAACAGATAGATAAACATATAAACAAGAACACACAAACAGATAAATAGATAACAACAACAACAAACAAAAAAACACACACACATTCAAAACACATGCCCCCCCCCACTCCACCCCACACTCGAACAGCACAAGCCTCAGAAGCACTAAGGCAATTATACACTCGTTGCAATGCCTCACAGTGTAATATACTGAGGCTGGGGGGATATAGCAGTCCTTCTTGACTCTATATCACAGCGCGGTAAGAAATGGGCGGCGGTGTATTAAACCAGACGGTTGTCAGTGTAGTTGATTGTAGTTCAGTGTGTAGTTGAATGTAGTCGTGTAGTTCCAGTGTAGTTCAGATAGTTGATTGTAGTTCAGTGTAGTTGATTGTAGTTCAGTGTAGTTGATTGTAGTTCAGTGTAGTTGATTGTAGTTCAGTGTAGTTGATTGTAGTTCAGTGTAGTTGATTGTAGTTCAGTGTAGTTGATTGTAGTTCAGTGTAGTTGATTGTAGTTCAGTGTAGTTGTGATTGTAGTTCAGTGTAGTTGATTGTAGTTCAGTGTAGTTGATTGTAGTTCAGTGTAGTTGATTGTAGTTCAGTGTAGTTGATTGTAGTTCAGTGTAGTTGATTGTAGTTCAGTGTAGTTGATTGTAGTTCAGTGTAGTTGATTGTAATCCAGTGTAGTTCAGTGTAGTTCGTCTCACTTGTGTTTCGCCTGGACTGAATTGGGTCGTGATTTTGTCTCGGTCTTTATGGCGGTTTTGAGGAATTGGTGTTCTTAAGAAGTGGCGTTGTTATTCGTTTTTTTTTTTGGATGGGGGATAAGGGGGATGGGGTGGGTAGGGAAGGGGGAGGTGGAGGGGGGGTGAAAGGAGGGAGGGAGGAGGGGTGGGGCGGGAGGAAGGGAGGGAAGGAGTGAGGGAGAGAGGGTTGAGAGGGGGGTAGGAGAGGAGGGAGGGAGGGAGGAATGGTAGGAAAGGAGGACGAATGGAGGGAGAAATGGAAGGGGCGAAGGATGGGTGGAAGATAAGCGAAGAAAATAACAAGGACGGTAAGGCAGGGAGGGAGGAAGGGAAGGAATGAAAAGGAGGTAGGGGAGGTCAAGAAAGGAAACAGATAGAGAAAATAGATAGAATAGATAGAGATTATACACTTAGAGAAGGCTGAATAAAAAGAATGAAAAAAATGATTAAACATTGGAAGATACCTAAATCATAGCAATATATATACATAATATATTATAATATATATATATATATATAATATATATATATATATATATATAATATATATATTTTTATACGGATAATAT
>NW_028236602.1:0-29729 GCF_977035675.1 Penaeus japonicus | reverse complement strand
AACATCGACACCCCGAAAAATGCCCCCCAAGAAAATAAACCCTTTGAAATAAACAAAAAAAAATAAAAAAACAAAAAACCCCGGGGCCCCCAAACCCCAAAAAAAACAAAAGAAAACCTTTCCCAAATAAAACCAAACCAAAAAAAAACCAAAAAAAAAAACTGGGCAGACAAACGGGACTCCGGGAAGCCTGCGTAAAAGCCCTGAGCGCCCCTTCCCGTAACAAGCAGTTACACCGTCAAGGGTCACAGGCTTAACGGTGCTTTAAAAAGCACATATAATGGCCATATCCCCCCGGGCTTGCCCCCAAAAAAAACCCTCCGCTTTTAGTGGGAAATTTAAAATAAAACCCGTAGAGTTTTTTATTAAAAGTTTTTTTAAAATTTGGTAGCGTGTTCCCCAAAACTACGCGAAAATTTTTTAAAAATGTGGGGGTTGGCGCATTTTAAAGATACTCTGGGGGTTTTAAAAATTTCTTTCCCGTGGGCCAAACCGTTTAAAAAAAAACTGCCGGGCGATTTAAAAAAGGCAAAAAAAAAATAAAAGAAACCATTTTTAAAAATTTTATTAAAAGTCATTCGGAAAAAAAAACCCCTTTTAAAATGAAAAAACACACCAACACTTCTTGTTAAAAGAGGGGAAAACCCCCACCCCCCCGGGAAAAACCCTGTCACCCAAAACAAAAAAAAGGGGTGCTCCACCCCCAAGCCCCCGCCCCCTCCCTGAAACCCCCCCTGGCCCCCCCTTTTTTAAAATAGGGCCTTTTCCCCCGAAAGGGGTAAGGTTTTCCCCAAACCAAAAAAATAAAATTAAAAAGGGAAAAGGGGGTGTTTAAAATAAGCTTAAAATCCATAAAATAAAACTAGAAAAAAAAACAAAAATCCCAAAAAGGGGATAAAAAAAATTTAAAACGGGAAAAAGTGGAAATAAGGGAAAAAAGGGAAATCCGTGGGGAGAAACGAGAAAAAACAGAAGGGGTACCCAAAAGAAAAATGGGGGTAAGGTGTTAAGTCGAAGGAAAAGAAAACAATAAAAGGGAAGGAAGTAAAGAAAAAAGGTAAACATTTGTAAAAGTATCTTGTTGTATAGAGAGAGAAAGTAGATGAAACGAAGAAACGGAACGGGTCAAAAAGGGTAAGCCCCGGGAAAACATTAAAAAACCACTTTTTTATTAAAAAAAAAAACAACCACACCCCCCAAAATAGCAAAAGCCAAATCACTTGAAAGGGCAAAGGTCCGTAAAACTCTCTTGAGGTGGGGGGGAACAGGGGGGCCCCGAAATCGGGGGTGACCCCCTGTAAAAGGGGTTCCTTCACAAACATTTTTAAATGCGGTGATTTTCTTTAAAATTTTTAAGGGAAAAAAAGAAATTTGCGAAAAAAAAGGTGAAAAAAAAAAATTTGGCCAACTGAAAAAAACGCAAATTCTGAAAATATACGTTAGGGCTTTCCCTGAAAACCCGAAACAAAATTACGTTAAATGCACTAAAATTTTTTTTTAATTTTAAAAGGAAAAAAAAAAGCAATTGGAGAAAAAAGGGTTTGAAAAAACCCAAAAAAGGGCCGATCCTGAAAAAAAAATGCTTAAAAAAAAGTTGAGGCATTCTGAAAACCCGAAACAGATTCCAGTTAAATGCGCTGATTTTAGTTATTTTGAAAAATAAATTTTGCGAAAAAAGATGTGAAAAGAAAAAAAATTGAGATCCTGAAAAAAAAATGCTTAAAATACCCGTTAGAGCCATTTTTGATAACGAAAGGGAAATTACAGTTTAATGCGTTTAATTTTCGTTTTAATAAAGGAAAAAGCAATTGCGGAAAAAAGGGAAAAAAAAAAAAAGGCGATCCAAAAAAAAAAAACAAAAATGCTTAAAAAAAAACGTTGGCCTTTCCCGTAACGAAACGGTTACAGTTAAAGCTTTATTTTTTATTTTAAAAGGAAAAAAGAAATTGCGAGAAAAAGGGTTCCCCCGAAAAAAAGGGGACGACCGGAAAAAAACCGGGAAAATGCAAAAAAATACCCGTTAAAAGGTTTTTGATAAAAAAAAAGGGAAATTAAAGAAAAATGCCCGATTTGGTTATAAAAAAGGAAAAAAGAAATTTGTGGGGAAAAAGGAACAAGAAAAAATATAAAAACCTGAAAAAGGAAAATGTTTAAAAATACCTTTAGAGGTTTCTGATAACGAAACGGATTACATTTTAAATGCGCTGACTATTTTTGTTTTAAGGAAAAGGAAATTTGCGAAAAAAAAAGGTGAAAGGGAAAAATGAAATAGACGATTCGAAAAAAAAAGCTTAAAATCAGTTGGGAAATTTGTAAGAAACGGATTAAAAGTTAAAAGCGCTGATTTTAAAAAAATTTTAAAAAGGAAAAAAAAATTGCGAAAAAAAGGGGCAAAAAAAAAAAAAAGGACGATCCTGAAAAAAAAAAAAAACTTAAAATAAATTTTAAGAGAAAACTGATAACAAAGGGAAATTCCAGTTAAGTGGTGTTTTTTTTAAAATTTTAAAAGAAAAAAGAAATTGCTGGGGAAAAGGTGCGGGAAAAAAAAATGCGACCCAAAAAAAATAAACAAAAAATACTTTAAAAAACCGTTAAAGGAAATCTAAAAAACAAAGGGAATACAGTTAAAGAACTGATTTTTCTTTAAATTTTAAAGGGGAAAAAAGCAATTGGGAAAAAAGGGGGCAAGAAGAAAAAAAAAGACAATAAAAGAAAAAAAAACCCGAAATTCCCTAAAAAAAACACTTAGGGCATTCTGAAAACCCAAAAGGGAAATTTTACGTTACATCGCTTTTTTCGTTATAAAAGGGAAAAAAAGAATTTCGAAAAAAAAGGGTCAAAAAAAAAAAAATGATATAAAAAAAAAAAAGGGAAAATTCTTAAAATACCGTTGGAGGCTTTTTGATAACGAAACGGTTTCATTTAAAAGCGCTGTTTTTCCCTTTTTTTAAAGGGAAAAAAGAAATTTGGCGAAAAAAAAAGTGAAGAAAAAAAAATGACGATCCTAAAAAAAAACCAAAGCTGAAAATACACGTTAGAGCCATTCTGATAACGAAACGCATTACAGTTAAATGCACAGATTAATTGTTATCTTCAAGGAACAAGCAATTGCAAGAAAAAAGGTGCAAGAAAAAAAAAATGAAGATCCGTAAAAATAAGAATGCTGTAAAAATCACGATACAGGCATTCTGATAACGAAAAGGATTACAGTTAAATGCGCTGATTTACGTAATATTAGGAGAAAAAGCAATGGCGCGAAACAAAGTGCCAAAAAAAAAAAAAAATGACGATCATGAGAAAAACGAAATGCTTAAATCAACATAGAGGCTTCTGAAAAAGAACGGATTACAGTTAAATGCCCGACCTTTTTGTTATATTAAAGGACAACGCAATTGCGAGAAAAAAAGGTGCAAGAAAAAGAACATGACGATCTGAAAAAGAAACGCAACTGAAAAATCGCCGTTCGGAGGAATTCAGTAAAACAACGGATAAAGATAACAGCATGAATTTTGTTAAATTAAAAGAAAAAAAGCATTGCGCAGAAAAAAGTAGCAAGAACCAAAAAATTACGCTCTTGAAACCAAAGGAAGATGCTGAAAATAGACGTTGAGGCCTATAGATTACGCAACAGAATTTCGTTTAAATGCGCTGATTTTCGTTATATAAAAGGAAAAAAAAGGCAATTGCGGAGAAAAAAAGGGCAAAGGAAAACAAACATGACGATCCTGAAAAAAAACGAAAATGCTTAAAATACACGTATAGAGCATTCTGATACGAAACGGATTACAGTTTAAATTGCACTGATTTTTGTAAATTAAGAAAAAAAGCAATTGCGAGAATAAGTTGCAAAAAAAAATCAATGACGATCTTAAAAAAAAAACGAAAATGCTTGAAATCACGTTAGAGCCTTCTGATAACGAAAAGGATTACGTTAAATGCATTGATTTTTGCTATAATCCACGAAAAAAGCAATTACGAGAACAAACAGGTGAAGAAAAAAAAAAGACGATCCTAAAAAAAAACGAAAATGCTTAAAATACACGTTAGAGGCCTTTGATAACGAAAGGATTTCGTTAAATTAAAGGAAAAAAGCAAATTGAAGGAAAAAAAAGGAAGAAGAAAAAAAATTACGATCTGAAAACAAAAAACGAAAAATGCTTAAAATACAGAAAGAGTCAATAGATACGACGGAATACAGTTAAATGCGAGATTAACGTAATAATAACGGAAAAAGCAATTGCGAGAACAAAGGGACGAAAAACAATAGACGATCTGAAAACACCATGAACATGCTTAAAATACACGTTAGAGGCATTTGATAACGAATACGGAATACAGTTAATGCGTGATTTTCGTTACTTAGAGGGAACAAGATATTGCGAGAAAAAGGTGCAGAAAAAAAACTGGCGATCTGAAAAAAAACGAAAAATGCTTAAAATTTCACGTGGAAGAGCCATTAATATCGAAAAGATTACAGTTAAATGCATGATTATCGTTATATTAAAAGGAAAAAGCAATTGAAAAAAAAAATACCGATAGAAAAAAAACGAAAATGCATAAACTACACGTTTAGAGGCATTTTGATAACGAAACAGATTATAGATAAAAGCGTGAATTTGTTATATAAAGGGAAAAAGCAAATGCGAGAAACAAGGTGCAAGAAAAACAAATGGGATCTGAAAAAAAAAACGATATGCTTAACATCCACGTTGGCCATTCAGATAACGAAAACGGATTACTGTTAAAGATGTTTTTGTTATATTAAAGGAAAAGTAAAAGTGAGACTAAAGGTGCAAGAAAAACAAATGACGATCTGAGAAAACAAAAACGAAAATGCTCCAAAAATACCGTGGAGGAATATCTGATAATAACGGATTGCAGTTAAATGCGCTAATTTTTCGATATATCGCAATAGCGGGAAAAAAGGGGCCAAGGAAAAAACAATTGACGATCTGAAAAAAAACCGAATATCATTAATATACACGTTAGATGCAAATTTCTGGCTAATGAAAACGTATATTCTGATTTTCGTTAAATATTAAAGGAAAGAGCAATTGCGAGAAAAAAAATGGCAAGAAAATAAATGATATCCTGAAAAAAACCGAAAAAGATAAAATACACGTTAGAGGCATTACTGATAACGAAACAGATATACGATAAATGCGTTGGATATTCGTTATATTCAAGGAAAAAGTAAATGCGAGAAAAAGGTGCAGGAAAATGACGATCCAGAAAAAAAAAAACGAAAATGTTAAATACGTTAGAGCCTTTGATAGCACACGAATCCCGTGAAATGCTAGATTTTAGTTATATTAAGAGAAAAAGAATTATGGGAAAAAAGTAGTGAGAAAAAAAAAATGATGTTCTGAAAAAAAAAAACGAAAATGCTTAAAAATACACTATAGGGCATTCTGATAACGAAAGGATTACAGTTACATGCGTGATTTTCGATTTAATAAAAGGAAAAAGGCAATAGCGATAAAAAAGGAGCAAGAAAAAAAATGACGATGGTAAAAATCAACAATTAACTACGCTCTACAAATATTTTTTATAACTAAGATAACAAAACCCCAATTAGAACATTATGATTTATAAGGCCTATAACTAATTTCCTTGATTATCGTAATATTAGAGCAAATTGAAAGAGAGAAAAAGGGAAGGCAAAAAAAAAGTAAAAAGAAAAAAAATGATCCAAAAATGCCAAAGATGATTAAAAATTAATATTAGAAACTCTTTGATAATTAAAATGATATAGCTAAATAAGCAGATTATTGTATATATTGGATTACGAAGAAATTGGACAGAAAAGGGGGGGAAGAAAAACTACAACTTAAAAACGATCTAACCAATGAAGATGATGAGCTAAAATTAGAACAATTCTGATAAAATGAAAAAGATTACCTACATACGTGATTGAGTTATAATAGAACAAAAATATAATTCAGCGAAAAAAAGGGGAACAAAAAAAAAAGCACGATCTAACATTACCAAGCAGATTAAAATGCAAATTCGAACCATCTAGATAAATGAAAGGGATTATATTAAATATACTGATTAAATCATTATATTAGAGCAAAAAAATAATTGAGAGAAGAAAGAAAATACAAATTAAAACCATTTAATATTGAAAAGGATTATAGTTAAATCGATGATTATCGTTGTATTAGAGTGAAAAAGAAAGGAGAGAAAACAGGGTGCTGAAATGCAACTCCTCCTACGATCCAAAAAATACCAAAGCTTATAGCAACAAAAACTTAAAATATAAGCGATTAACGCTTATATACGGCGCAAAAAGGTAATGAGAGAAAACACGAAAAGGAAGGAAAAATAAGAAGAATCAAAAAAAAAACCAAGATGATTAAAATACAAAATCAATATACATGCATCAAAAATATACAGCGAGATGACCTATCTCAAAACTCTGATAATTGAAAGGACTAAAGATAACAGCGCAGATTATCGTTAAATTCAACGGACTCGAGACAGACATACAAAGGTGATAAAGATACAAATTGCCCCAACTAGATAATGAAAGGACTATAGATAAAAGCGCCTGAATACCGTTATATGAGAATAAAAAGAAATTGAGCGAAAAAGGGAGAAAGAAAAAATGCAACAACTCGATGCGATTCTAAAAATACCAAAGATGATAAAAACTAAACAATCGGGCCTATTTTGATAATACTTGATCATAAAAATAATCACCGCAGCATCCCCTCAATATTTACCAATATAACTAAGATGCAAAGCGATAGCCTAAGAGTGTAGCGACTTGTTCCAACTTACTTACCATCGGATATCAACCAGATCATCCCATTACCTCATGAACATCATTAACATCATCAAAGAAACCAATACAGGCCAGAGAAAACATACATATAATACTATATAATATATAAAATGCATAGCATCCCGAAACAAGGGATACGGGCCTTCATTGTACTTTGGCAAAACACATCGTTAAACACCTACAATCATAATAATCTAAACCTCACATCAGTAAAAACAAGAACGTAAAACAAACCAATAACCATAATATAATAATTATCATCATATTAACGTATACAAAACCATTACAATACTCAATTCAAAAGAAACAATAAAAACTCCACAACCATTAATATCTAAATAACTAAAGAAGGTAACCTTTAGCGAGTAAAGAAATTGCCCTGGGTGTATAGACGAGTTTAGAACATATATCCAGCTTAGTTCATCAAACACTAATAATTACCTCATCAGCAGCATCAATAACAATACCACCATCCATATCATCAACATAAAGACTCCTCTTCTCACTTATCATTTTACATCAATCAAATAATCAACTTTCAACACATTCATAAACCTTCCGCTGCCGAACCCTAACCATCAGCATCCCCAACCAGTCATAATTCAGGCCGCCGTAGCGCCTACAGCCGGGCAAAAGCACAAACAACATCAGCAACATATCAACAATCTTACCTAACAGACTCACTAAAACCAATCCACTTTACATATACAACTTGCGCAATCTACGCACCGAAGACTGAATGAAAAGTGATCAGCCGATAGCAATAGCATGCGCGTATTGTTACAAAATAGTTTCCTTGGCAAAAATCAACCACCCCCAAACCTCCATCAAAAACAAACAATCATCGAAACCAACAAGGATAAGGAAAGCCAGAATTGCGGTAGCAGAATTACTACGCCGGTTAGACTGCGCAGGCCAACGATTGTATGACTCGAAACAACACACAATCCCTTGGTCCTTACCAACGCACGAGCCAGCTTCCGTCAGTATTAACGCCAGGATGACAGTTGAGGCCAACTCCCGCGTTTTGGGCGGGGCTCGACACTGCCGACACGTGGACCCGCACAGTCGACGCGCACCCCAGTGCAACCTCCGGACGTACCCACGCGGCAACAACAACAAAAAAAAAAAAAAAACCATCCCAGATAAGACACCCCCCACCAAAATCTACTACTAAGACCACAACACAATTGCACAAACACTCCCACCCCCAAACCACATCCAAAACCATCAATCATAAACCCAATAACAATAACTACAACACAACAAAACCACATACAATAAAAATACAATCACCACCACCACAACCACCACCCAGACTATGGGCGTCATGGCCGCCTAAACCAGAAAGCGCAAGGCGTACTACACGTTAGACCCAACCACACACTGTACCAACCACCCCCACCCATACTATAGCCGGAGAACGGCAATGCAAGACTACCCCAGTCTCCCAGCACTGAGAGACACCACCTTGATTACTAATTCAGCTGCGACACACCAAAAGACAATAGCCGCAAGTCCTACAATACCATAGCATCCCACCCCTAACAATGGACATTGCCGACATATATATATTTGTGATCCATCCCTCTCTATACCTGTCCCCCCCCCTTATATATGTGCGATTCATACAGATGAGACAAAACATCGATACATCCCGGTGAAATTACTCGAGCTCCTCTTTTTTATAATGCATATATCCATTCCTCCGCCACCACAACGCCAGATTGAGCGCGACCCCCTTATCTCGGACACCTATCAACCCCCTCACATCATATACACCAACAAAACTAGAGCTCAACCCAACATTCTACCACCCCCATACTATTCTCAAACCCCCCACTTACCCACTACACGCGCTACACCATGCCACGTTCACCCACACGTACCTACTACCACCTACAAGAAACCCATCCAATCTACCTAACCCTTACCTACACCAAATTAACATAGCCAAAACACCCAACAACACCCATCACGGCAGTCTACACACACCACAACCAACACCAGTATACCACACAAACCAAGCAGCAACAAAACCTACATCACCCCCTACCCACCATACTAAAACCTGTCACTCCAATACAATAACAATCAAATTACCAAACAAAAACAAAACCGCACCCTAACCCCCAACCCCAAACAAAATTTCAGGTCCATCAAATCACCAAACAACCTGCATTCCCTTATACCCAATCACACAACGTAACCTCAACCCCACAACCGCAAACAAAAAAAACCCGGAAATACCGGACCCTACAAACGTCCCACCAAGCGCCACAGTCACCACAAGAGAAATGCCACCAGCATACCACCAGCACCCCAACCCCAATACCAGCACAACCAACCAGTAAACACCCCATAAAGCACCCCCCCCCACCACGGACCAAACGTAACACATAGCATGCCATCCCGAACAAAACCACCCACCCCCCCAGCCCACCAATACCCCCACCCTCCCCTAACCACTAAGAATGCCAAAGCACCCACGAACCCACCAACGACCCATACCCTGTCATATGACCAACAACAACACACACCAACTATCATCTGCCCAACCAATACTCCGCCCCCGAGTGTCCCCCCCCGGCACAACCCCCCCCCCAAACCATCAAGCTGCCAACGTCTGCCCGGCATCCCCACCATCCCACTGGTGATGTCATACTCCCCCCCTCCCCAACCACACCCCTACCAAAGTGTCGGCTACACCACGTCCAGCACACGATCCCCAACACCGACATGCCATCACGAAAACCAAGACAACCAATCCCACCCCACCCAGGACACTTTTCCCTCCTAACACACCCCACCTCCACCATACGCTCGCCTCAACACCCACCCCAACATTCGCCGACTGGGCCGCCTACAATCCATAAGTTTGGCACACGCAAAATAATCGCTTAGTTCTGCCAGAGTTGCGTTTCGAATGACAAAACCGAAAATGGCTCCATCGCAGTCAGAGCTAACATCGCCCATGGTAATAAACCTCCTGAATGGATGCAAGACTCACATGACTCCGTTCGACCATGGGCATTGTCAACAATGTACCAAGACAGATTAACCAATATCGTACGAAGCAGTCCGCGCCGAGGATGGAAGGAAAAGATGACACAGCACCAGGGTACACGAAGCGAGAGAACCGCGCATTCTGACAAGACAAATGCCAAGTGAAATATGAAGAAGATCAAAGGCCGACGACGCGGACCCTACCGTCGGACGAGAACCCTACTCCCGCGACTGCTCCAATCCACTCCACCTCAACCAATAGCTCGCCGCCTTATGTTCCCCTAGCCAATTAAGTTTCAAACGACCTAACACGTAAAGATAGTGTATAAGAACCCGATGTAACGAGACCTAACATAAATCAGAGATCAATCCTATTCTTAAATGGATATCGAGGGTAAAAAGTAACATGACTTTGTAACAGCAGAGGCAGAATTATAAACCGTAATAAAAAGACTTGAAAGCATCGATTGTAAACAAAAGAAATGTCAGGAAATGAAAAAACGCAAAAAACAGGCGTTAAAGTCATAAAGAACTGAAGAAAAAATAAAGCAAAAAATGCGAAACCGATACTAAAAGTCTAAAGTTGGTCGTGCCTTCGCCCAAAACCCCCGCCTTCTGCCTAATGCATAAAAAAGCTCGACAATTACTTTGTAACAAGAGAATACAACGGGACATATGGAGAAATAGAGAGTCATCGCCCCTTAATCACCGCGCAAGACATTACCGCTGCCACTGCCGACGTCAATTGATTCAATTTCGATGTCAAATGGCCGACGGCGACACACAAAAGATCACGTACCCGCGGCGCTATCCAGCGCATGGACGCGCAAAAGCAGATACCCAAAAAAATCACATCCCAGCACATATCTACAACACCCCAAAGTTACCCACTTAAAAATGATCCGCCAGGCGCTAACGAAGCCTTCGACACTGCTCAAGTTCTTACTCGCAAAAAAGAGACAGAGACCACGAAAGGGACTAAAAAAAAACGCAATCACTATATCCCCATCACCGCCAACTTAACCCGCAAGACCACGCTCATCACCTACCACAATTTCCATAGATAACGCCCTAAGAACTGCATAGCATAAATCTCCCATCCATACCGCCCCTCCCCCCGAAGCAAGGAACCCAAATACCCGAAGGAGCCATATGCCCTGAAAAGGAACATAGCAACCAACGTTGAAAATCGCCATTAACAGAAGCGTGAAACCCAATGAAAGAGCGGAAAACCGAGGCTGCACAATAATAAAAAATGCTACCTACTAAAAATTACCACGGTGCTCTAAAATAGTCGTACATTTAACCGACCTTGATACCGAAAGGCAGTAACAGTTAAATGCGCATGATGATCGTTTAACACACGCCAAAACGGACAAGAGAGGCCACCAAGGTGAACCTAAGAAACAACTTAAACATCAAACAAATTGCACCCGCAAAGATACCCACCACGATTCCAGATACACCAGTAGAAGTCACAACAGTAATCGAGAGATGAGACACACCAGCGAAATAACAAGCAGTAAGAAAAACACAGAGAACTTTGAGAACTAAGTATAGTCCGATAAATAATTAACTACACGACCCACTCTAGAATGACCATGTGCTCTAAAAAATTACCTAGTGTTTAAACATCATATAGAAAAGACCAAGAGATCCGTTATAAGAATGCTCTCGATGATAAAAATAGAGACATATGTGTAGCAAGAAAAAGGAAAAGAAGGATCCCAAGGGGAAAGTGAAAATAATAAGAGATCATCAATCCATACCTGTGCCTCCGAAAGACAGTAGACACCCCAGCAGCTTGTACGTGCTAGAGCATTCTTGATGAATGTCAAACAAGGTCATAAGACTAAAATTACGCCTCGAATACGCATTATAATGAGCGAACACATCACAAGAGAGAAGCTCATAACAAGGTGCACGACTAACAAAACATGATAACACACCATCAACTCCCATCGAGAAGAACCAAAAACATTAATTTAACCAACATCCTATTCATACTCCGCCAAGCAGAGAAACGAATATAACAGAGCGAAGACTTCGATTATCTAATCCCGTGCCAGCCAGGCCTTAGCGCCCACGTAGTGTCACACACGACAACCATCCAACTCACACCACCAGCCAAAACCCCCCACCACCCCACAACCCCTTCATTCAAGAAGGTATAGCTCCCTTGTGCACGCGGAGTGATTATAGCAATAACACACGACGCATCCCAGGCCGGCGACCGCCTACACACCCAACTCAGCCCCCCCCCTTTTGGAAGAGATCGGGAGCACTCTGGAATCAAAGAACCCAGACAACAGAAGTCCTCCCACCACGAAGCACCACAGTCCCCCAAAAATCCCACCTGTCTTGATACGTGCAACACGGAGTCCCGTAACACACATCCTCCACGACTAATACGAAATCACTCTTCGAAAGCACCATACAACGCGCGCCCCACTTCTGTTACCCACTACCCAACCAAAGCCATAAACTCCCAACCAAACCCATACACCCTCCACACCCCCCCTATCAGCAAAACCCCAACCCCGAACTATCCATCAGAACCAGCTCCCTGCAAAACTCCCCCACTACATAGAAATAAACTTAACAAAAGCCCAGCCCCCCACACCCCAACATGACGTGCCCCCCTTGTGCGTCTCCCCACCACAACACCACCACTAACCATCAACCCCCCCCAGCAGTGTACAACTGCCTCTACTTAAACCCCCAATAATGAAGACCCCGCACCTTGCGAGCAACCCATCTAGCAACTCATGTCAAAAAAAGACGCACCACCCTGCCAGTGCACTTCGCACACACCTCCTTCTTGTTGCCTCCCTCATCCCACGCAAACCACGAAAGTATCTGCCTCCTCCTGTCAACCAGTCCCCACCCTGGAACCCCACCCTAAAGCTCCATAGCACCTGACCCGGTCATACGTTAAAAGCAGGCAGCTGAAACACTAACTAAATCTTAAAGTCACCACCGGTCCAATGCCCCGCTCGGCCCCCACCACTGTTGAATATCAGCTTACACCATCCAGCACCACAAAAAAATACGACTACACACCCACGACCCCAACCAACAATGATCACGATATCAACGAAACCACCCGACGCCCGCGCACCGATACCTAAGCACCAGAGCCCCGTCGCGTAAAAGTATAACAAGCATAGCTGCCATGCAGTATAATGCTACTACGACCCCCCGCTGACCATAAAAAGAGACCGCACGATAGCGGGCCTCAGACCCCCCCCCCAAGACTCACCAAACTAAACATCAACATACAACAGCTACATGAACAACTACGCAAAGATGCGTGAAACAATACCAATCTTATCTCCAATTGCTCGAGAAAACTAAGAGTATATCAAATAAGTAAGAACGCTAGAGAACTCGTTAATATATTATTGTGCAAAAAGGGTTTTACAATAGCAATCAATTATATTATTATAGGCATGTTCCCCTAAATCTACTCCAACCTTTTATTCTAACTGCAGATATCGATCATCGCCCGCCATATATAAAGACTGATAGAGCTGCCCATTATCTGAAAATCAACAAGGAATAAAATGCAGACATAATATGTCCGCTCAATACACTGGGACATAAAGGAGTCGAGTGCTACTAAACAAAAGCATATAATTTTTAGCACTTCCCGATGTTTATATCTCGCCTACCTTTTATGCTATAGAGTATAACGTATCAATCAGCGCATCAATGAGAAACATTCGCCAGTGTCAATCATAAGAAGAACAGAACAGTGCAGTAGAGAGAGAAAAAAAAGGTATGCAAGAAAGAGAAAGTAAAGAAGACGCACGATCCAAGAAAAAAAAAAAAATCTGCTAATAAGTATTAATTATCACATCTGCCGAATCTCATTACTGATAAAGAAAATGAATCCCTAAATGACGCCCATCCAATCAAAATACCCAACAACAACCATAACAACACCAACTCTATGCAACCCTGAAACAAGCGATAAGCTCACCCTAGGACTATATACATTATGTGCTCCTAGCTATAACACGCATACGCAAGGACATTATCGAGTGATACACTCAACCTAGTACAGATACATCTATGAATCTTTTAAACTACTAACATAATATGCTTATGGCTTAGCAATAGAGAATAGAAGTCATGAATGCAGAATACAACAGCAGAGAACATAATTGCTACGAAAGAATCAGGCAAACTGAACTCTATGAACTAGAAATAAGATATAAATTAGAATTGTGTTTTGTAGGACTGTATTATTGAATAGTAGATATATCCAATCCAACTTAATAGCAACAAGAATACAGACGAGATACTTATAAGTCCCCACTTAAGCTAAAGCAAAGTTGACTTCAAGAGATGTTTATGGAGTAAGTAGCAGTTTAAACAAGAGTTAACGAGCATATAGTAAAATAAGAGTCTATCACACATTATTAGGAATCAGTCATTCATTATAAATATGGTAACAATATATCAGTATTATCTAAATGCAAAACATGTGCAATTACAAATAAATGTTAGCCGTATACATTATAATAAACAAAAGTGCATATTCACATAATTGTCCACCAAAAATCCCCCCCCATATATATTTATATATTCAGAATTTATCCGTTATGTATAATAGTCGAAGTCTAAGTGCACACCCATCATGCCCAGTAATGGTATAAGAATAATCATCATCCAAGATTCAAAGTCTATTACACCAGGCAAATCATGAATAATAATCATTTCAATTATGTGTGAGCTAGAATAAACTGGAGTTGGCAATGTTGTAATAATATGTCAATGAAAATATTGTAATTAAAGCAGCCATCAGTAAAATACAGAATCATTTTTCCTCATATCAATCATGAAAGAACACCAAATATAATTACCATACCTTATCAGGCCCGGAAAAATTCCCATTATAACATTTCTACAAAATGCATGGAAACATAAGTTTGTGACGTCCCACTCAATTTCATTTTCAAACAACTCCTTGCACTGCTCAAAGTCATGACATGCTCTTACTTCTCATGAAATGCCACATCCCAGATCCAAAAAGACAATGAGTGTGAACACTCAATACGCATCCATTACCAACAATAGAGCAGTATATCAGTCAGTAGTTTGTCTGGCCATCCTCGCATCGTATCCCACCTACAGATGACCATCATGCGCTGAACAAATAAGGACGCAGCTTCTCCCCCTACAGTGAATCAAGAAGCACACAGCAACTTTCAAAAAACTAATCAACCTACTGAACCCCAGTGCACCTCACTAACTAATGTTGCAAACCAGCACTCTAGCCATGTGCCGACCCCAGCACACCGCCGATCTCCATCTCTATTATCTTCTTGCAAGTGATGATGGATGAGTTATGCTCTTCTGTATGAATTGGTATTGAGGTTGAGTGTAGGACGACTGTAGTAAGGTAGGGTGTTGTGTGGTATCTTTATGGATTTTGTCTCTTTGTGGTGATTGTGGAGATTGGTTTGAGTGGTGTGGCCGAAATGGGAAGTCTTCTTCATTAAAGAAGCCTTAGGTGCATGGAATATGATGGTGGGCGGGCCGATAAGTCTCCCGCGGGTGTCATAATGTATGGCCTGAGGGGGCATGTCTGCAGAAGGGTGTTAAAGATAAGGATATTGCGCTGTTGAGAGCTGGGAGTAATGACATGATTTCTGGATAGCTTTTGGTGTGGGAGCTGATGTTCAAGAGTATAGCGATTGGAATATGGATATGGTATAGGGTGGTGTTGTAAGATGCTTAGGCAGGATTGACTGTGGGGGGGAAGTGTTCTTGTGGTTGGTTCGCTAACAGGCGAGTCGCGTGGGTGTTTGACATTCGTGTCTTTTGCTGTCTCCTTCTGATTGTTATAGTTTTTACGCATCTGGTATGGTATAATTAAGCCTTGTTTTTGGATTGTGAAGACTGTGCGTGATTGTCTTTGAATTTTTGTGAGTGAGGATTATTGGCTAGATGATTTCATGTGACTCTCTTTTGATTTGGGGTTTGTGTGACGGTTGGTTGTTTTGGTGAGTACTAGAAGTTGTCGTTACGCTGGTGTGTATTGTGATGTGCTAGGTGAATTGTTTGTGGCTATTCTTTTGATTGAGATATAAGCCTGTTGATGTAATTGATTGGATGTATAAGTGATTGATGTGTGTTGTTTTGGGCTTGTGTGTGGATCCATGTCGGATTGGGAGGATAAGAATTGTTTTTCTCCTCACTGCTGTTTTGGTATGTGTGTCAGTTGTGGGATTTGTGATGTAGAGCTGGCTGACATGATCAATGAGTAGCGACCTGCAGACTGAGGTGCAAGGTGAAAGGAGAGAGAGTTGAAGAGGAACTTTCAGAAAGTGTGGGAATGAACCATGATTAAAGGGATTAGCGATACGTTGACATGTATGGGTTTGAGAAGAGTTGGGGATAGTTCAGTTGTGTTCCGTCAATAAGCGGTGTTTAGCTAGGAAAGATGAGGTTTTGTGTTGCATTCGCTAGGAACTGGATTGGTTGAGTCCAAGTCGGTGGCCAGAAATCTCTACATCGAATTAGAGGTTTTCTCTGTGTGTGTGGTGTGGCGCTGGAGTGGGTGATGAGAAGGAGTGAGGGACAGGATGTAGTGTGAGAATCTTGGATAGAGACTAGGGTTATGGTGCAGATAGCATGTATGGTGAAGGATGCTGAATTAGTGTAAAGAAGTGTTTGTGGATTGGACTGTTCAATGTGCGAGAATGTTAATGTATGTGAAATACATCTCAGAGAGAGTGATTAGTGAGGTCTATGGAAGATTGAGGTGAAGAGATGATAGAGTTGGATTATAGCATCAGCCTGGGAAAAAAGCTAAGGTAGGTGAAATGTCAAGGAGGTGATAACTGTGGTGAAATGGTAGTTAGTTAAAGGTATTGGTCACATGAAGGCATAGGTGGTAAATGAGAAAGGGTTGAGAGTGGAAGTGATAACAGTTATGAGGATGGAGGAGAAAATAGATTTACAGTTCAGGGAGATTCTCTGACTAAGCAACTACACTATCTGTATAAAATACGCAACGAAGCCAGAGTAAGGTGCATACAGAAAATACTAAGTTTCTTCGCGTGACTTCAATTCAACTTCAAGACCCTATAAATTTATTGAGGTATGCCGAATTTTAGGATGCACAAGTGTTTAGGTATCAGCTAGAGCTAGAAAGTGCAGAGAGGAGCACCAAGATGAATACGTAATGATGCAGAGCAGTAGAGAGAGCAACTAAGAGAGGAAGAGGAAAGAAATGAGCAATGGTTGAGCAACTGTGACCAAGTTTACAGCAAGGATGAGAGGTATCAGTTAGTGCTGTGATGCATAACTGGGGCCAGGCATAAAGTGAATTGTTAGAAGAACTCGTAAAGATAAGGCAAAGTGCATGCTAGGAAAAGTCATGTTCTATTGTCAATGCAATATGAGAAAAATCAAAGCTTCAAGGACTGTTTGTAGCATGAGAGTAACCAGACATACGACAGAGAAATAGGTTGAATTAAGACCTTGCATAAATATGAAAGGAAATAAAAATATACTTGTTTGAATCCAGAATTTAACAGTTCGTCAAGAAGGGCAATGAAGAAGAACAAGTGAGTTCAAGTCGTCTGTAGACATGTCTTGTAAGCTATGGATTGGCAGTGCGGATTAACTACTGGCAGAGCAGATAGATTATGGAGAGAATGCTAACGTTTAAATAATCGCTTTAGTATTGTATGGTTGACTGGTGAGGAGTGGATATGGGGTCTTTGGTTGGTGACATTGTAAGAATGAAAGTGCCTCAATGCATAGGCAGTGCTTGGTGATAGATATCCCGCCCTGTGTTGAGTGGTATCGTGAATAGTATTGTGAAAACCCATAGGTGTAGTTATTATGGTCTCTAATTGGCCCCCCCTGTCTTGTGAATAGATAGGGATTGCTTTTGTGATGTGGATGAACCTGAGAGGTTTTGTTGTCAGGACGCTGGTGAATTGAGCTGGTAGTGTGTGTAATGGATATTCTAAGATCGTCCGCTTTTGCTTATTGTGAGTCAGTTGACTGATATGTTTTGCCCGCGGTACATGAGCTGTGGGCCTGCGTTTTCGTGATGGATGGCAGAATTACGACTGCAGATAAAGTGAGCTGGACCCTTCCTTCGATACGATGATGGTTGAAGGTGTTGATACAGAGCCTATACTGGAGTATGTAAGGTAGAAGGTGAGGATATTTTTAGTGAGTTGGAAATTTATAAACTGAGATAGTATGTGACTGTTCCCAATACATATGCCCATGTGATGGCCGATTGTGCTAGAGGTTATTTGTTTCTGTGAAATGTTGTAAAATGTGCTGTTAGGTTGTAGGTGATCTGTGTGTTGGGATGTATCTGTAGATTGTGCTATTGCGTTGAAGATGTGGTGTGGAATGCCTCTGTGACATGGTTTTGTGGTGAACGATCCTCCGTGGTAAAAGGCTCGCTAGTGAATGTGGAGATGAAAACTAAGACAGCCTCTTATGAATTAAGTAGTGTATTTTTGTGCTGTAAGTTGGATGAAATTGAGAACGTAATGGTGATTTGTCGGTTGATGATGCAAGATAACTTGAGGATATACTAATGCTTGCAGTTTGGGTCAATGTTACTGGAGTTTGATGGGGTATTCTCTTCTGCATGCATAAGGATGTATGACCTTTTGTTGGTGCATGTTAGGATGGAAATGAAGAATGCTCGATAGTGCGCATATCTGCCACAGGTGTTATCCTGGCTTGTAGGATTTTTCTAGGATGTATTATTGTCTGGTGTTGTTGTTGATTAGTGTCTTGTAGAGACTATTGAATTGATTTTTGATATTTTTGGGGCTTGTGTTGGAGTATTGAGTAGATGCGATAATAGTTCTAGGTAGGAGTGTACTTTCTGTTTGTGGGTAAAGGACATTGATGGATTGTGTACTGGCTGTTTGTTTTTGTGAGGTTTGTTGGTTTTGTTTATGGTGACCGTGTTAATTTGTTAGGTAGTGATATGCAGCCTTGCTGCTTGTGATCCTGCAGCTATTCGTCCCTGTGGATCACTTATTTTGTCGATTGCTTTTGTCCCTCGTCTGGATTGAATGCAGGTTGGGTTTTAAGTGTATAGGGTGGTTTAGGTGCTTGTAGTAGAATGGTGGTGGAATATTTTTTGCTTTGGCTCCTGTGAGTAGCTCACTCATCGTCAGTTGTCCGCAGATTTTTGTGGTTGATTTTTGTTTTGTAGTTGATGGTGAAGTTTGGATGATCTGTGTGTAGATTTATCTTGTGTTTGATTTGGTTGTTGCTATGTGGTGGTTATGGGGAGGCTAGATAGTGTAGGATTAATGGGTTGAGGGTGTCTGGTTTTGTATTTGTATAGAGCATTTAGATTTTCAGGTTTCTGGGAGAGAGATGCTGATCCAAGGTATTTATTCGAGTTTTTCAGTTTTGTGAGTCTTGTTTGCTGTCTGGTTCTGATTTTTGTTGATTTTGATTTGGTGAATGATTTGATTTGTAGGTTGATTTGGATGTAGTGTGAGAGATGGTGGGGGGCTGAGGTTGTTTCTTAAAATGTGTGGAGGAGTTCGTGTATGGGTGAGTGGCTGGCTGTGCTGTTCAGTGCTGTAGGTGGCCAGTGTATGTTTTGGATCCTTCCGGTAGAAATCCTCTATGATCCTGTTAATTGCCATGCAGTCTGCTTGATTCATATTGGTAGGTAGACCGCGAGTCCGCGATATGTCTCGACCCGAGTGGTTTGGGTTGGAAAGCGCAGGCCGGAAGAGATTTTGAGGTTGTGCTGTTTGGTGTGATTGAGGATTTTGATGCTGCTTTGTTTGCAGTGAAGCCCTCGTGTTGGGAGGGACATGTGATAGTCTTTTAGCCATAGGATTTTGTTGAGCTGGGATGTTGAGTTTTTGCTTGTGTTGGGTCGATTGTATGGATTGGGGTGTCATGAAGCATGGTTTGCCGTATGGTTTTTGGATTTGCATTTGGGGGAGGGACGTAGACAAATTGCCGTTGTGGCGAGTTTGCTCGGTATGTGATTGTCCAATCACTCCGAGCGAGTGTGCTTTCCAGCGTACTTGGTTTTTGTTCGTAGAATCATGCGATTCTGAGAGTGGGTGGTCTGATTTACCTTGCTTTGTTGTGAATTCCTGGTGATTTGTACGATTTCTGACGACTTTGTTTGGTGTGTGTGGAGGTGAGAGACTGGCTATTAGCTTTTGATATGTCGATTTGTAGAGCGCAGGCCTGTCCATTGTTGAGTTTTGGTATTGCGGTGGGGTTTTTGGTTGTCTTTTTTTCAACAATTCTCCTCATTCAAAACCCTCTTGAAGATGAGATAGGATAAAGATAATATTAAAATATCACATAGGGAATGTTGGTCTGTGTAAGATTCAATGTGATAGTTTATAATTGTGAGTCTTAGTTTGTTCGTATGTCTAGGAACTTGATTGATGAATGCTGGATTCCATGATGGATCAGGGAGATACTAGTAAGTATACAGAGATTGTTCATCTTTTTGTGGTAACTGTTCCTTGTACCTTGACTTTCATCCCCTTGGGATACTCAGGTATGTAGGGGGAATGGATCAGAAATCCCGTGATTGAAGTATAGAGTGGGGTGGATGTTGATTTTTGGATGTATTTGTGGAAGGAGTAAGAGAGTTCTATTGGGCTACAGCAGTAAGGAGGCTAGTGTTCGCTTTAGCGATAGATACTAGATCTAGGATATAGTGTGAATTTTGGTTGTCATCTAGCCTATTAGATGGACCTTGAACCCAATGCCCTATGTTGTATGTTCAGAAGTAGACGGAATTTGTTGTGATGAATGATCAAAGCTCTAGATTCCATGAAAAATTCGGGATGTTGATTTCATAAGGTGGTATGTTGGTGTGGATTTTGATTCATTTGATTGATTCCATGCATCGCATCTTAAAATGGTTTAGTAGATAGATCTCCAGACTGCCACGAGAAATGTACATTGGTGAAAACATCATATAATGTGGGCACATAGGTTACCTTTTATGATGATACGTGTGTGGCTTATATACCGGAGTTTACGTTCGATAGTTAACGCAGCATATAAAGATGCCTAAAACCGGATCTTAGTGTTCCTATTAGAGCTTCAAAGGGTTTGTTTTTGTGTGGATCTGCTTAGATGAATATTAATATGTAGTGAGTGGATGGTAATTTATTGGGATATATGATTTGGCTATGACACTGACTGATAGTTGTTGAAGGTCTTTCTTCCCCCGAAATATCCCTCCCAAAACAATCAAACTTCACCTCTACTCCTCCCTTAAAAAATATCCCAACCCCGGACTCTATGTGTGCCTATTTAGCGCCCAACCTTAGCCTAGCTGGTAAAGTATGCGAATGAAAAGTGCCTGTTTGCTTTTGCAGAATAATGGTGAAGTGATATATAAAACCCGAGTCTGGTAATGCAATCTCGCCGCAAAGACGCATTGGGAAACCTAGTATTATGATAAGAACTAGCAGAAGGCATCGTTGATAACTATTGGTTAGACTAAAGATGGCTGCCACCCACGCGACTCAAGGTTCGATAATATCCGAATGTTGAAGGTGTGGCAGAGAATTTGGCAGTCGAGATATGGCTTCGAATCCATCCGATGGAAAGATTTGATAATTGGCAAATGTGTAGTGACAATTGATTTACCAAGTTTGTGATAAGTTTCCAATCAAAACAAATCAAACAATATCACTACAACACAGTACCACCAACAACCACATCACAAAAAACACTATTATACAAAGAAAACAATACACAAATCCCACATAACCACAACCACCCCCCCCACACACACTATCTTCTCGCGTTATCTGTCAACACTATCAGTGGCTATCGAGCTCTACTTACGTCAAAATCGTACTCTTCTGACATGAAGCCAACCTCAGTTCAGATGACTCTTTGCTTGTCTTGCGTCTGCTCTCTACTCTTCTTTTAGTCTCTTGAGCATCTTCTCTCTGTCAGTTCTTGTCTTATTTGCACTTCGCTCTTCTTCTCATGTTATCATTCGGTTTCTCTGTATTTCTGCGCGTTGCTGTATGAAGATTGTCGATTTGCACCTTTCTGTCTTGCTCTTCAACGTCGTCGTTACTCGTCTCGTGAATGCTCAGTCTCTCATACTAAGTAGTCTTCCGCACTTGTCTGTTACGTCGGTTCGTGTTCGTGCCATTAAACTCTTTCTCTTTTCCCCTCTATATTTCTCCCCTGAAGACTCTCTGTGCTCGCCCTCTATTGGTCCCCGATCAAGTGCGCTGCTGTTCCTTTCTTCTCTGTATGACGTATTGTCTTGTGTCAGGGGTGTGTGTTGTAGATGGATTTGATTAGGTTTGGTGCTGATTTGTTTTTGTTCTGACTGTGATTTGTTGATTTTGTTTGATTTTTTGGTTTTGATGATGTGTTTTTGTTTTTGGTGTTTGATTGGCTGTCCTGATGGTTGGATGATGTTGAGTTTTTTGTGTGTTGATATGCTGTTTTGATACGCGATGCTTGATTTGTGTGTTTTTTGATAGTGTGTTTTGGTTTTTAGATGTGTGTTTTGTTGGCTGTGAGTGTGTGATTTATCTTATGTTCTGCTGATTTGCTGGTGAGTTGTGTGGGAATGTGATGTGCTTTGATTGTATTGAATGATTTTGGGATGATTGTGTGAAGTGAACTTGGATTTGTGTTTTTGTTGTTGTTTTTGATTGTTTTAATGAAGATGATTTTCATTATATTAAAGAAAAGCAATTGCAGAGAAAAAAGGTGCAAGAAAAAAAAAAATGCACGATCTGAAAAAAAAAACGCCAAAAATACAAAAAACAACATTAAAGCCATTCTGAGAATCAAACGGATAAAGAGTAAAGCGCTGATTTTCGTTATATTTAATGAAATGCAAATTACGAGCTAAAAGTGCAAGGAAAAATACACGATCCGAATAAAAAAAAGCGAAAAAAATCTTAAGATACACGTTAGAGCATTGATAAAGAAAGGATTACAGTTAAATGCGCTGATTTACGTTTATAATACAGGAAAAAAACAATTCCGAGCAAAAAAGGTGCAAGAAAAAAAAAGCGATCTACAAAAAAAAAAAAAAAAAAAAAAAAAAAAAAAAAAAAAAAAAAACGAAAAATGCTTCAATACACGTTACAGCCATACTGATAACGAAAAACGGATTACAGTTTTAAATGCACTGATTATCGGTTTATCAAGGAAAAGACAATTGCGAGGAAATAAAGGTGCAAGAAGAGAAAAAACATCAACAATACATGAAAAAACAAGCGAAAAAAGCTTAAAATACACGTTAGAGCCCTTCTGATAATGAAAGATATTACAGGTAAGCGCTGTCATTATATTAAGGGAAAAAGCAATTGCAAGAAAAGAGCAAGACAAAAAATCCGAAAAAAAAGCAAAAAATGGCTATAAAAAAACACTTTAGAGCCATGTGATAATGAAACGAATTACATTAAATTGCGCTGATTTTCGTATATTAAGGACAAAGTAATTGCGAGAAGAAAAGGAGCAAGACAAAAAAAAATACAGATCCTGGAAAAAAACAAAAAATATTTTAAAAATATACGTTAGAGCCATTCTAATAATGAAACGGATTACAGTTAAATGCGCTGGTTTCGTTATATTAAAGGAAAACGCTCTTTCGAGAGAGAAACAGGTGAAGAAAAAAAAAAACTGCTGATCTGAAAAAAATACGAAATAAGATTAAGTACACGGTTAGTGCATGTTGATCATGAAATGATTACAGTAAATAGCTGATTTCGTTTTTTTTATATCCAAAGGAAAAAGCAATTGCGAGAAAAAAAGGTGCAAGAAAAAAGAAAAAGCGTCCTGAAAAAACTAGAATGGCTTAAAAACACGATAAAGGTATTTGATAACGAAACGGATTAACACGATACTGAAAAAAAAAAGCCAAAAATGTTAAAATACACGGTTTGAGCATTCTGATAAATAAAATGGATTACAGTTAAATGCGCTGAGATATTGTTATATTAAAGAAAACAGCAATTGGCGAGAACGAAAAAGTGCAAGAAAATAAATGCACGCTCTCAAAAAAAAAAAAAAAAAAAAAATGCTTCAAATACACGTTAGAGCCATTCTGATAATGAAAAGGGATAACAGTAAAATGGGGATTTTCGTTATATAAAGGCCAAATCATTTGCGAGAAAAAAGGTGCCAAGAAAAAAAAAGAAATGCAAAGATCCTGAAAAAAAGAAAAACAAGAAATGCTTTCAAAATAACACGTTTAGAGCCATTTGATATTGAAATGGAATTAATGCGTGCTTTAAGGTTCTAACAAAGGAAACAGCAATTGCGGAGAAAAAAAGATGCAAGAAAAAAAAAAAATCCGATACTGAAAAAAGTCGAAAAAAATGCTTAAAAATACACGTTGCGCCAACTGATTAAACGAATACAGATTCCAGTTAAAAGCGCTGGATTTTCGTTATATCAAAGGAAAAAAGCAATGCAAAAAAAAGTGCAAGAAAAAAATTTTCACGATCAGAACAAAAAGTCAAAAATGCATTTAAAATACACGTTAGAAGCCATTTGATAAAAAAAGGATTACAGTTAAACGCGGTGATTTTCGTTATATTAAATGAAAGAGCTTTCCGAGAAAATAGGTGCAGGAAAAAAAAAATTGCTCGTCCTAAAAAAACCCAAAAAAATGTAAAATACACTTTAGAGCTTTTTGTAAAAAAGGGTTACAGTTAAATTTGATATTCGTTATATAAAAGGAAAAAGCAATAAAAAAAGGTGCAAGAAAAAAAAATCGCCCTAAAAAAAAAAAAAAAAATGTTTAAAATACACTTTAAAGGCCATTTGATAAAAAAAGGGGATTACAGTTAATGCGTGATTTTTTTTTATATTAAGGAAAAAAAAATTTCCGAAAAAAGGTGCAAGAAAAAAAAATGCACTTTCCTGAAAAAAGCCAAAAATTTTAAAAAATACCGTTAGAGCCATCTATAATAAAGTTACATTTAAAAATGCGCTAATTTTCGTTATTTTAAAATGAAAAAGCAATTGCGGAAAAAAAGGTGAAGAAAAAAGAAATACATTATCCTAAAAAACCCAAAAAATGCTTAAAAACACGTTCAGATTTTGTTAATGAAAGGATTAGAATTAAATGCGTGTTTTTGTTATATTAAAGGAAAAAGCAATTGCGAAAAAAAAGATCATAAAAAAAAAATCACGAATAAAAAAAAAAAAAATGCTTAAATCACGTTGGGGCCATTTGAAATGAAACGTTAAGTTAAAGGGCCCTTTTTGGTTTTTAAAGGAAAAATGGATTGCAAAAAAAAATGTGCGAAAAAAAAATGCACGATCCGAAAAAAACCCAAAAATTTTAAAGTGCACGTTAGAACCATTCGGTATTCATTATCGAAAGGCTATACGTTATTTTAAGCTTTTTTTTTCCAAGATCGTTAAATTATTTGATTTTTTTCTTGCACCCTTTTCATCGGAATTGCCTTTTTCCTTTTAATAAACGAAAATCACCCATTTAACTGAAATCCGTTTTTATCAAATTTCTAAGGGTATTTTAAGCTTTTTTTTTTTTTTTTCAAGATGTCTAAAACTTGCATTTTCTTTTTTTTTCTTGCTCCCTTTTTTTGGAAATTGCCTTTTCCTATAAATTAACGAAAATCAGCGCATTTAAATGTAATCCTTTCATATCAAATGGTTCAAAGGGTGTATTTTAAGAAATTTTTTTTTCTTTTCAAGATCGTCTACATTATTGCATTTTCCCTTTTTTTTCTTGCTGCCTTTTTGTCAAAAATCCCCTTTTTCCCTATAAACGAAAATTAGCGCATTTAAATGAAACCCTTTTTATGATCAGAAGGCCCTCTAAGTGCATTTTTTTTTCTTGCATTTTTTTTTTTCGCAATTTTTTTTTTCCTTTTATATAACGAATAAAAAGCGCATTTAACGTAATCGGTTCTTTATCATAAAGGTTCTAAGGTGATTTTAAGCATTTTTTTCAAATCGTTAAATTACTTCCCCTTTTTTTTTTTCCCACCCTTTTCCCCCCCCCGATTACTTTTCCTTTAAAAATCCCGAAAAAAGCGATTTAATGTAACCCCGTTCCGTTATCAGAAGTTAAAACGTGAAATTTTAAAGCATTTTTTTTTAAAGATGGGATGTTTTTCTTTAGTAAAACGAATTAAGCGTTCAACGAAAACCCTTTATTATCAAAATAGTTCAAACCCGTGTTTTTAAGATTTTTTTTTTTTTTTCCCATTATCTACATTTTTATTTTCTCACACCTTTTTTCGCATTTTTTTCCCTTTTAAATATAAACAAAAAATCATGCATTTAACTTTTAATCCGTTGTATCAGAATGGCCCCTAACGTGCCTTTAAGCTTTTTTCGTTTTTTTTTTAAAGGCGTCATTTTTTTTTCTTTAAACCTTTTTTCTCGCAATTGTTTTTTTCCTTAAAAAACAATAATCGGTGATTTAACGGGTAATCCGTTTCGTTATAGAATGGCTCTACGTTTTATTTAACCCTTTTCTTTTTTTTTCAGATCGTCTTTTATTTCTTTCCCCTTTTTTTCCCTCGTAATTGCTTTTTTTTTTCCTTTTAATATACCAAAATCCGTGCATTTTAACTGTAATCCTTGGGGTTATCAGAATGGCTCAAACGTGTATTTAAGCTTTTTCGTTTTTTTTTCAAAATCTTTTTCCTTTTTTTGTTCCTTGCATTTTTTTCGCAATTGGGCCTTTTTCCCTTTAATAAAACGAAAACAGGCATTAACTGTAACCGTTTCGTTATCAGATGCCTCAAAACGTGTAAAACAATTTTAAGACACAAAAATGCGCCGTTTTATTTAAATAAAAAAGGAAAAAAACGCCCATCCTAAAAAAAACCCCGAAAAGTTAAAAAAACACTTTTGATAACGAAACGGATTACAGTTAAATGCACTGATTTTCGTTAAAATTAAAAGAAAAGAAATTTGGGGGCGAGAAAAAAAGGTGAAAAAAAAAAAAATTTGACGACCTGAAAAAAAAACGAAAAGCTCAAATAACGTTAGAGGCTTTTCTGATAACGAAACGGATTACAGTTAAATGCTTTTTAAATTTTCATTACATAAAGGAAAAAGAAATTTGCGAGAAAAGGGGCAAGAAAAAAAAATTTGACGACCTGAAAAAACCCCAAATATTAAAATACCACTTAGATGCATTCGATACGAAACAGATTACGTAAATGCGCTAATTTTTTTTATATTAAAGGAAAAAAAAATTGCGAAAAAAAAAGGGCAAAAAAAAAAAAAAAGACGAACCTGAAAAAAAAAAAAAAAATGCTTAAGATACACGTTTGAGCCATTCTGATAACGAAACGGATTAAGGTTAAATGCACGATTTTTGTTATATCAAAGAAAAAGCAATTGCGAGAAAAGGTGGCAAAAAAAAAAAATGAACGATTTTAAGGAAAAAGAAATTGTGAGAAAAAATTTTTCATGAAAAAAAAAAACGAAAATGCTTAAAATACACTTAAGACCTTTCTCATAACGGAAACGGATTACAGTTAAATGCACTAATATTTGTTAATTAAAGGAAAAACCAATTTTTAGAAAAAAAAATTCAAGAAAAAAAAATGACGACCCCTGAAAAAAAAAGAAAAAAGTGGCTTAAAATACACGCTAGGAGGCATTCTGATAACGAAACGAATAAGGTAAATGCGCTGATTTTCGTTATATTTAAGGAAAAGCAATGCGAGAAAAGGTGAGAGAAAAAATGACGATCCTGAAAAAAAAACGCAAATTCTGAAATAACGTTTAGGGAAATTTCTGATAACGAAACGAATTACAGTTAAAATGCACTGATTTTTTGTTATATTACGGGAAAAAGCAATTGCGAGAAAAAAGGAGCAAGAAAAAAAGGGACGACCCCCTGAAAAAAAATGCTTAAAATACACGTTAGAGGCATTCTGAAAACGAAACAGTATTACAGTTAAATGCCCCGATTTTAGTTATATTAAAGGAAATGATATTGCGAGAAAAGATGGAAAGAAAAAAAAATAAGATCCTGAAAAAAAAAAAATGCTTCAAATGCACGTTAGGGCCATTCTGATAACGAAACGGATTACAGTTTAATAATGCGCTGTTTTTCCCCGTTATATAAAAGGAAAAGCAATTGCGAGAAAAAAGGTGCAAGAAAAAAGGACGATCCGAAAAAAAAAACGAAAATGCTTAAAAAAAACGTTAGGGCCATTCCGATAACGACACGATTACAGTTAAATGCATTGATTTCTGTATATAAAGGAAAAAGCAATTGCGGGAAAAAAGGTGAAAGAAAAAAAGGACGATCCTGAAAAAAAAAAACCGAAAATGCTTAAAATAAACGTTAGAGCCATTCCGAAACCGAAACGGTTTAACGTTAAATGCATTGTTTTCTGTTATATTAAAGGAAAAAGAAATTTGCGAGAAAAAAGGGGGCAAGAAAAAAAATGACAAATCCTGAAAAAAAAACGAAATGCTTAACGAAACGGATTACAGATAAATGCCCTGATTATCGTTATATTAGAAAAAAGCAATTGTGAGAAAAAAGGCGCAAAAAAAAAAGATGACGATCATGAAAAAAAACAGAAAAACTTTAAAATAAACGATAGAACTATTCGGGAAAAGAAACGGATTACAGTTAAATGCGCTGATTTTCATTATATTAAAGAAAAGAGCATTGCGAGAAAAAGGGGGGCAAGAAAAAAATGACTATCCTGAAAAAAAACCGAAAATTTGCTTAAACCAAACGGTTCCCTTTTTATTTAAATGAGCCGATTTTCGGTATATTAAAGGAAAAAGCAATTGCGAAAAAAAAAGGTGCAAAAGAAAAAATGACGATACTGAAAAAAAAACCGAAAATCCTTAAAATACACTTTAGAGCTATTCTGAAAACCCGAAAGGGAATTACAGTTAAATGCACTGATTTTTTTTATTTTAAAAAGGGAAAAGCAATTGCGAAAAAAAAGGTGCAAAAAAAAAAAATAACGACCCTGAAAAAAAAAAAAAAACGAAAATGCTTCAAATACATGTAGAGGCATTCTGATAACAAAATGGTTTAACAGTTAAATGCACTGTTTTTTCGTTAATAAGGAAAAAGCAATTGTGGGAAAAAAAAGTACAAGAAAAAAAATAACGATCCTGAAAAAAAAATGCTTAAAATTACACGTTAGAGGCTTTTGATAACGAAACGGATTACAGTTCAATGCGCTGACTTTTGTTGTATTAAAAGAAAAAGCAATTCCCAAAAAAAGGTGCAAGAAAAATAAAAAAATGACGATCCTGAAAAAAAAAAACAAAAACATGCTTAAAATACACCGTTAGAGGCTTTCCCTGATAACGAAAGGGATTACAGTTAAAAGCGCTGATTTTCGTTATATTACAAGGAAAAGCAATTGCGAGAAAAAAGGGGAAAGAAAAAAAAATGACGAACCTAAAAAAAAAAAAAAATGCTTAAAATACACGTTAGAGAATTCGGGATAACGAAAACAATTACGGTTAAATGCGCGGGATTACCGTTTTATTAAGGAAAAAGAAATTGCGAAAAAAAAAGGGTGAAAGAAAAAAATGACGATCCTAAAAAAAAAAACAAAAATGCTTAAATCCCCCTTAGAGCATCTGATACGAAACGGATTACAGTTAAGTGCACTGTTTTTTGTTAAATTAAGAAAAAAATTGCTAGAAAAGTCCCGGAAAAAAAAATGACGATCCGAAAATAAACAAAATACTTAAATACCCGTTCGAGGTATTCTTTTAACGAAACGGAACATTTTAAATGAAGGGTTTTTCGTTATATTAAGGGAAAAAGCCAATTGCAAAAATAAGGTGCAAGAAAAAAAAAATGACGACATGAAAAAAAACGAAATGCTTAATACAACGTTTAGAGGATTCTAATAACGAAACCATTACAGTTAAAAGCGCTGATTTTCGTTATTTAAAGAAAAAGCATTGC
>NW_028236601.1:0-24306 GCF_977035675.1 Penaeus japonicus | reverse complement strand
CAACGGGGACCACCCCACGGGAATTGGAGAATAAACAGGGAACAGGCAGGGGTAAGAAGAAGAGAAAACACCCAATGGGACCAAGGAGGAATAGGAGGAAGACAGTGGCAAAGAGAAGGGAATGGTTACAGGGGTTGGAATTGGTAGTTACAGAGGTACCACTCACCCAGGCACAGAGATCAGTCCTCAGTAAGGGCAGATCCTTTGTCCCAGGGCCCCCTCCCCCCCGCCCCCTCACAGAGAATCTTGCTTCCTCCCTAGAAGATCTAGAAAAAGAAATTAATTCTAGATTTACAACCTCCCTCACCCCAACCGCAGGCCCCTCAGGAAGAAGATGGAAATATAAATTACCCTCCCAGTTCCCCAAAATAAAGGCTAATAAAAGTATCCCTAAAAAAATGCCAGGACTAAGAGAGAAAATTGAAGAAGAATCAACCTTGATAATGAAACTTAGCAAAACAAAGATAAGACCTAACCTAACAAGACAAGAAATAAATGCTCTAGAAGAGCTAAAAAGAAACCAGACATTACCATAAAGAAAGCAGATAAGGATGGGGCCCTAGTAGTCTTAAAAACTGAACACTATAGAGCTATGGGTCTAGCACATTTGAGGGACAATGGCACTTATAAACCCCTTCCTAACCCACAGGTGGAGCTGGAGAAAGTACAGAAGGAGAGTAAAATACTAATCAGTAGATTTTATTGTCTAGATTCCCCAGCAGGAAAAAAGTCCAGTTTCTCAGCAGCACAGAGGGATGCCCTACTCACCCACCAGACTAGCATCCCACACTGGTATGTACTCCCCAAAACCCATAAAAAACTGGATGAGGAACTAGGGACATGGCCGGGAAGGCCTGTACTCAGTGGCTGTAGTGCCCCCACAAGGCCTGTAGATAGACTACTGACTACCTTTTTATCCCCACTATTAGAAATCCTTCCAGAGAGGCTGCAGGATACAACACATTT
The DNA here is from genome assembly GCF_977035675.1 of Penaeus japonicus. NCBI lineage: Eukaryota > Metazoa > Arthropoda > Malacostraca > Decapoda > Penaeidae > Penaeus > Penaeus japonicus. The sequence goes on along the minus strand of NW_028236601.1, from coordinate 23,340 downwards.
TCTAAGAAGGTTGAAGGAAGCACCAAGGCTCACAGGGGAGTTCTTCCTTTTTTCCTTCGACATAGTGTCCCTGTATCCTTCCATCCCACAGGAGGAAGCAGCCTGGGTGGTAGCGAATTTCTACGAAAAGAACATGGGGTATGTACAAGGTAGGTTGAAAGAATTATATAATATTAATGCCCCTCCTCCCTACTTAATCAAAGAAGGCATTGATCACATACTCACAGGAACCCTTCTAAGATTCGATGGAAAATGCTACAAGCAGATGAAGGGCACAGCCATAGGAGCCTCAGTATCTGTGGCAGTAGCAGAAATCTTCGTTCATGTGAGTATTGAAAAACAAAGAAAGAGGCTTAATAAACAACCAGACGTTTTCTTCAGATATATTGATGATATTTTTGGAGTTTTCCAGGGCACAGAGGAGGACCTTCAAGAATACCACAGAAGCCTAAACAGCTTCCATCCAGACCTTAAGTTTACCTTAGAGTATGATAGAGAAAAGTTACCCTTCCTAGATACTCTAGTGTATACAGACGCCGAAGGATCCCTACAAACAACAGTGTACCATAAACCCTCAAATACACACCAATATTTACATTTTCAGTCGAGTCACCACCCCAATTTGAAGAAGAGTCTCCCCTTTTCACAAGGAATTAGAGTGAAGAGAATAGTAAGCGACCCACACCTCTTAGAAAAAGCACTAAAAGACATGGTGGGCTTCTTCAAGGCAAGAGGGTACAGTGAAAGAATCCTCGAGGTGGCAATAGAAAGGCTGAATACTATTGAAAGAGAGACTCTACTGGAGAAAAAGGTAAAAGATGACCTAGACAGACTAATTTTCCCCATGCTTTACTCGCAGAATATTGCAGGTCCCCTCAGGCAATCAATCAATAGGATATGGGAGTGGGTACAAGAAAATGCCAGGGACACTCCATGGAAAGAGAGTTTCAAAGGCCCTCCCCCCTTGATAGCCTGGAGGAAAGACAAGACCATTGCAGAGAGACTGATAAGAGCAGAGTTCCCTTCACCTTTACTCATACCAAGGACAAAATCATTATGAGAGGGTAAGGAATCTGCCAGCTTGTATATCCACAGAGATGGTGGGACCTCACGAAGACCGAGGAAGCAGAACAAGCAGCTACAGGAGGAAGGAACTAGGGGAACACCCAGACTCCACACACCACCTCTAGGATACACACAAAAGCTAAGTAAATCTCTGATATAAGAAAGGACTAAGACGAATTCCTAGGTTTAACAATTTCTTTTGAAAAAAAGAAGGAAGATATTTTTTAGATAAGATAAAAAGAAGGAAGATATACAAAAAATTTTTTGGATAAGATAACATAATTTTCAATGGAGAAGAAAATAAGAAATAATGTTACATAATACCTTTCGGTAAGGATTTTAAAAAGTTTTCCGAGAAAAAACAGAGGTTTGTAATAGAATATATTATACAAATAAACTAAATGAAATAGAAAAATAAAAGAGAAATAAAGGCTATCCAGGAGAAGAATAAAATATAACCTATATAACGCCCTAGGTTGTAAATAGAAACAAGGAATATATAAGACATTTTAAAATATAGCATATAATTTTCTTACAAATAAGATATGAGGAAGAAAGGATACTGCCAATTTTTATTTCCACAGATGAAGCAGAAGGAAACAGAACAGGCAGATATAGGAGAAAGGAACTAGGAGAGCTTCCAGGTTCTACACTCCACTTTCAATATACATATGAGCTAAGTGAAAAGAAATCCTCGTTATATATAAAAATATTTTTAAAGGACCCAGGATAAGCCTTGCGATTTTTTATAAAGTTAAAAGAATAAATTCCTTTTAAGAATAAGATAAAGAAAGAATAGAAAGCTTTTTAAGTTAAACAAACAATAGTGGGATAAAGGAGACTAAGATGAGATTTTTTATATAAAAAGGAGAAGTACTAAAATTAATAGTTATTGATCAAAATAATTTTTAGATGAATACATAATAATATAATATTCTTACAAACATAATAACATAATATTCTTGCAAATAAAGTAAGAGGAAGAAAAGATACTGCCAGCTTGTATATCCACAGGTGAGGTAGAAACAAGCAGCTACAGGAGGAAGGAACGAGGAGAGCCTACAGATTCCACACTCCACTTCCAACATATACAATAAGATAAGTAAAAACAAAACCCCTGTTTTTTTAAAGAGAGAAACATAATACATTTTCGGAAAAATTACAATCATTAATAATAAAATTAAATGTAAAACAAAGGAAGGTATTAAAAATCAAAACTTTCGATAAAAGGAAATTATAGTTTATACTAAGAGGAAATATAAGTCTAAGGTTAAAGAGAAAGAAGATGGAGATATAGACAAAGCAAGATGAACAATTAAAATTAAGAACATCTAATGAATTTGACAGAAATTGATCAAAACAACTTTTAGATGGATACATAGTAATATAATATTCTTACAAACATGATAACATAATATTCGTGCAAATAAAGTAAGAGGAAGAAAAGATACTGCCAGTTTGTACATCCACAGAGAGGTAGAAACAAGCAGCTACAGGAGGAAGGAACGAGGAGAGCCTACAGGTTCCACACTCCACTTCCAACATATACAAAAAGATAAGTAAAAACAAAAAGATAAAGATAAAAATATTTAGGTTAAACAGCAGAGAGAAACATAATACATTTTCAGAAAATAATTACAATCATTAATAATAAAATTAAATCTAAAACAAAGAAAGGCATTAAATATCAAAACTTTCGATAAAAGGAGATTATAGTTTATACTAAGAGGAAATATAAGAAGATACAGGGTAAAGATATGAATTTAAAGAGAAAGAAGATGAAGATATAGACAAAGCAAGATGAACAATTAAAATTAAGAACATCTAATGAATTTGACAGAAATGAATAAATATAATTATGGATATATCAAGATGAAAAGTACAATATATTATTCAAAATAAGAGGGAGAGAAGCCCTTTACTTGGATGAAGTAAACACAAGTATATATAGGGTACATATCTATATATGTATAGATATATGCAATCTTCTCAACGAGGTATAGAGGGTAACACAAAGAAAATTACTCCCTAATCTCTTTTCCCTTTTCCAGAAAAGAAGGGAACAAGAGCCTACAGTGGAGAGAAAATACGGATAGATCCTCAGACCCCTGCCCTCTTCCCCAGGAAAAGGCCCCAGGAGGTAGCAAGGATAAAGCCAAGAGAATAATAATGGAACAACCCATGGACAAGGACGAACGGGAACCCGGTCTTTTAGCCTATATCTACCCCTTGATACCTTCCCTTCCATGTTTAGAACCCCCTCTACCAGGAACAGCAGTTGTGACAGGGACAAGCAGCATCAACCCAACCTACCTTCCCTGACCAAGAGTAGCCCCCAAGAGAAGGGCTCCTGCTGACTCCTCCTTTCTCCTCCCTGGAAACGAAGGTTCCCAAATGTTTATTTGAAAATTTTTTTTCCCCATTTAGGAAATGTATAAATAATAAGATAACAGAAAAATAGTGTTACCCCCCTCACAGTACCTGTGACCTCCTAATCACCAATAAAAGGAGGTAGGCCGCGGGAGTGGTCACTACTCCCCAGTACCCCAGGTACCACACCCTCTAAAGTACCAATAAAGGACCCAGGATACATGGGTCCCCACAGGAAAAGCATTCCCTATCCCTTGTACATGACTCTGAGATAGGTATAAATTGTATAACCGATCAATAAAGAGTCAGTAAGCACCCAGCCCAGCACCTGATGAGGCCATGGAGGCCGAAAGCGCTCGTGTTGTGGGTTTACTGTAGTGTTTTAAGTGATATGAGTGTTTGTTTTTCCTGTGTTGAACAATTGTGATGTGTTTTTTTATGTGCTATGTGGTGTTAGTGTCTTCAGTGTATCTTTGTTAAGTGTGAGTGTTTTAAGCCACAGAAAAGGCTCAAAGTACCCCTCCAGAAGGATAAGTCTTCTCAAGTAAGAACTACAAGGAACCTCCACACAGGACTACAAAAACAGATAAGTAATACAGGGTTACATCTGTGAAATAAGTCCTGCACGTAGGTTGTATGTAGTACACAGTGTTTAGAGTTAGACGTAAAGTAATCACCCCCCCCCCCTCCACCTTAGGACAAGAGATACATAAAGTAAAAACTACACCCCACCACCACCCCTCTTTTTTCTAAAGACACACATGAAATAAAAGAATGAGAGGTAGCGGTTAGCCTATTTAGAGAGAGTGTAGGTAAATGTGGAAAGAGTTTGTATAGACGAGAATATAACAAATACAAGTGTAGAGTGTGTATAAAACCATAGTAGAATATATAAAAGAAAGTACTTGAATATATGAGGATGCAAGCTACTGAGTAAAAAACAAAATATAAGTGTAGAATAAAACAAAATACAAGTATAGAGTGGTAATAAAACTATAGTGGAATATATAAAAGAAAGTCCTTGAGTAAAAACAAAATATAAGATAAAATACAAAAAGTCAAAATATACTACATATAATAATAAGCATTTTTAGACTATATAAGCTAGAAGTCTAAGGAGTTAACGTTAGTATAATTCCCTAAAAAAAATATAAAATAATTTTCAAGCCAAAAAGAAAAATACCTAGATAAGAGACAAAAGAATTTTGGTTTAGACTAAGTTTTTTTAGATAAGTGTTGTTCCTGAACTGAAAAGATAAGGAATTAAGATAAGATAACTAGATAAGGAACAAAGATATTTAAATAAAAATAAGAAGTTTCAGATTAGTATCTAGATAAGGAACAAAGATAAATAGACAAAGATAAGATAACTAGATAAAGAAGAGAAAAGGAATTTTAGATAAGATAAAGAAATAAATAAATATTGTAAGGAAGTTTCAGATAAGTTAACTAGATAAGGAACAAAGATAAATAGATAAAAGATAAGAACTCCCAGATAAGATAACTAGATAAGAAAAAGATAAAGAGTTCTAGATAAGACAAGGGAAATAATAAATTACTTGAAGAAGGTAACATAAAGAGATAGAGAGGAAATAAAGATAGTGGTTTCAGAATACCTAGTTAAGATAAGAGATCTCTATAATATCTAAATAAAGTACAGAGAACATATAGATGAGCGGTTTTTAAAGTTTTTTTAGAGTACATGTAAGGAAATATAAAAGTCTAAGTCGGAAGTGCAAAAGTAGATAAAGATAAGAAGTCACAGTTTTTCTAAAAGAGATAATATAGATGAATAGTGAATAAAGAATAAAGACAAGAAGTCCAAAAAATCTGAATACAGTAAAGAGAAACTATAGAGAAAGAATAGATAGATATAAGTATATCTAGATAAGATAAAGTATAGATGTAATATAGATGAATATAAAAAATAAAGATAAAGTTGGTTAAGGAGAAAATAGAATAAGATATATTTTCAAAAATAATATCTGAATTGTTTTTAAAAAAACATTTAGATAGGATATAAAAATATAAAAGCTTCATTAATTTCTAGTGCACAAAATAAGGGTATAGAGATTTACAGAGTTTATCATCAGATACCCCCAAGATGGTGCAAACTAGGAAACAAGTAAAGGGTTTTTCAGAGGGAAACCCCCCCCAAAACGATGAAAGTAGAGAGTGGAGAAATGTACTCCCAGGGATAAGTGGACCTATTAGGATAATGGGAAATCGTGTAGGCACCCCTGAAACAAGAGAGGTTTCAATAGAAAAAATAAAGAGACTAGCTCAGTCCCTCCCAGGAGGGTGGAACCACCCGGATGCATGGGTAAGGGGTAATGCAGCCATAGATTTCTCCCCTATAGGTTTTCTTCTATCGAGGGATCAGGAAAGGGTAGGGCACCCAGAGGACCCCTTTGAAGACAGATATGATAGCTCAGAAACTGGGATTAATCTAGATAAACAAACAGGGTTAACAGAATGCCAGGTTTTAGCCAATCTGTTTAGAAGGGAGGCACAATGTTTGGAAGATATAGCCTTGAGTGATGCTTGTGAAGAAAAGGGAACCTCAGGGATAGGTAGGGTAGCAGTTACAGAAATACCGAGTCCTACAAAAACCCTTCCCCCCCGATGGTTAGTTGAAATAGGTGAAAAGATCTGGTCAGAAGCAGCCAGAAAATGGCAAGGCCTAGTGGCAGCTAATCTGAGAGCCGAAGCATTGCAATTAAGGGCAGAAATTGTAGAGTTAAAATGTGAAATACAAAATAGATACCCAGAATCATGTAGACAGATCTGTGATAGAGCCTTCAAAAAGGGTCTAAGCAATATAAAGCATAGGGTCCCCCCAGAAGAGATTCTATATATAATGGATGGATCAACCCCCCTTTTAGAATACATAAGAAAGGAGCACGAGCTCTCTGAGGAAGAAAAAGAGTTGATAAACTTATGCATAGACCCACAATTGGAAGACCCCCAACCTCAGGTGAGGTTCACTCTTCCTCCTCCCCCAGTAAGTGATACCCCTCCAGATTTATCTCTCCCCTCCCCAGAGGTAGACAATATAGAGAGAACCCCAGAAGTATCATACCCCATCCCCCCTTCCCCCTCCTGCGAAGGTCTACAACAGGAAATAAGCCCCCATAGAGTAGACCCCCTTAGGATAGAGGATACCCCAATAATAGAACCCCCTTTTACCCAGGAAGAAATCCCCAACTCAGCCCCCACCCCTGCACAAGTGGACAGAATTGATGCATGTCATGCCCTAATCGATAGGGTAGTAGAGGTAGTCCACAGGATGGAGACTTTATTCCTAGAAAAAGCCAACACCCTCCATCCTCCCCCCACCCCCCCGCCCCGCTTCCCCCCCATTGCAAGTGCAAGTAGAGCATGCCCCTCCTAGAAGGGAGAACCCATACACATGGCAGGCTTTTAGGGAGCATGCAAAGAAAGAGAAAGGAAAGAAAGTAAGAGAAACAAAAGCGAAGAAGAAGAAAAATAGTAGTAAGAATATAGATAATCAGGAAGATAGAGAAGAAAGACCCCCCCAAAAAAACATGCAACGAGCCCCTACCCACCAGCCACACCCTCCCCCTCCCCCCCTTCTACCTCCCCCTCCCCTCTTCCCCCCTCCTCAAGGCACCCATGCACCAGTAAGACCCCACCCTCCCCACCCAGGCAGACACCCTGGATACAGAGGAATAAGAGGCCCCCAAAACCGAAGGTATTTTGGGAACAGAGGGAATTACAGAGAAATGCAGGGAAACAAATGGAACTACAGGGAGGAGTATGGGAACCAAGGGAGTTACAGGGAAGGATACAGGTACAGGAGGACCCAGAACACAGGGGCATGGAGAAATCAGTGGGAACCAAACCACACGAACTGGGAAAATCAACGGGGACCACCCCACGGGAATTGGAGAATAAACAGGGAACAGGCAGGGGTAAGAAGAAGAGAAAACACCCAATGGGACCAAGGAGGAATAGGAGGAAGACAGTGGCAAAGAGAAGGGAATGGTTACAGGGGTTGGAATTGGTAGTTACAGAGGTACCACTCACCCAGGCACAGAGATCAGTCCTCAGTAAGGGCAGATCCTTTGTCCCAGGGCCCCCTCCCCCCCGCCCCCTCACAGAGAATCTTGCTTCCTCCCTAGAAGATCTAGAAAAAGAAATTAATTCTAGATTTACAACCTCCCTCACCCCAACCGCAGGCCCCTCAGGAAGAAGATGGAAATATAAATTACCCTCCCAGTTCCCCAAAATAAAGGCTAATAAAAGTATCCCTAAAAAAATGCCAGGACTAAGAGAGAAAATTGAAGAAGAATCAACCTTGATAATGAAACTTAGCAAAACAAAGATAAGACCTAACCTAACAAGACAAGAAATAAATGCTCTAGAAGAGCTAAAAAGAAACCCAGACATTACCATAAAGAAAGCAGATAAGGATGGGGCCCTAGTAGTCTTAAAAACTGAACACTATAGAGCTATGGGTCTAGCACATTTGAGGGACAATGGCACTTATAAACCCCTTCCTAACCCACAGGTGGAGCTGGAGAAAGTACAGAAGGAGAGTAAAATACTAATCAGTAGATTTTATTGTCTAGATTCCCCAGCAGGAAAAAAGTCCAGTTTCTCAGCAGCACAGAGGGATGCCCTACTCACCCACCAGACTAGCATCCCACACTGGTATGTACTCCCCAAAACCCATAAAAAACTGGATGAGGAACTAGGGACATGGCCGGAAGGCCTGTACTCAGTGGCTGTAGTGCCCCCACAAGGCCTGTAGATAGACTACTGACTACCTTTTTATCCCCACTATTAGAAATCCTTCCAGAGAGGCTGCAGGATACAACACATTTTCTAAGAAGGTTGAAGGAAGCACCAAGGCTCACAGGGGAGTTCTTCCTTTTTTCCTTCGACATAGTGTCCCTGTATCCTTCCATCCCACAGGAGGAAGCAGCCTGGGTGGTAGCGAATTTCTACGAAAAGAACATGGGGTATGTACAAGGTAGGTTGAAAGAATTATATAATATTAATGCCCCTCCTCCCTACTTAATCAAAGAAGGCATTGATCACATACTCACAGGAACCCTTCTAAGATTCGATGGAAAATGCTACAAGCAGATGAAGGGCACAGCCATAGGAGCCTCAGTATCTGTGGCAGTAGCAGAAATCTTCGTTCATGTGAGTATTGAAAAACAAAGAAAGAGGCTTAATAAACAACCAGACGTTTTCTTCAGATATATTGATGATATTTTTGGAGTTTTCCAGGGCACAGAGGAGGACCTTCAAGAATACCACAGAAGCCTAAACAGCTTCCATCCAGACCTTAAGTTTACCTTAGAGTATGATAGAGAAAAGTTACCCTTCCTAGATACTCTAGTGTATACAGACGCCGAAGGATCCCTACAAACAACAGTGTACCATAAACCCTCAAATACACACCAATATTTACATTTTCAGTCGAGTCACCACCCCAATTTGAAGAAGAGTCTCCCCTTTTCACAAGGAATTAGAGTGAAGAGAATAGTAAGCGACCCACACCTCTTAGAAAAAGCACTAAAAGACATGGTGGGCTTCTTCAAGGCAAGAGGGTACAGTGAAAGAATCCTCGAGGTGGCAATAGAAAGGCTGAATACTATTGAAAGAGAGACTCTACTGGAGAAAAAGGTAAAAGATGACCTAGACAGACTAATTTTCCCCATGCTTTACTCGCAGAATATTGCAGGTCCCCTCAGGCAATCAATCAATAGGATATGGGAGTGGGTACAAGAAAATGCCAGGGACACTCCATGGAAAGAGAGTTTCAAAGGCCCTCCCCCCTTGATAGCCTGGAGGAAAGACAAGACCATTGCAGAGAGACTGATAAGAGCAGAGTTCCCTTCACCTTTACTCATACCAAGGACAAAATCATTATGAGAGGGTAAGGAATCTGCCAGCTTGTATATCCACAGAGATGGTGGGACCTCACGAAGACCGAGGAAGCAGAACAAGCAGCTACAGGAGGAAGGAACTAGGGGAACACCCAGACTCCACACACCACCTCTAAGATACACACAAAAGCTAAGTAAATCTCTGATATAAGAAAGGACTAAGACGAATTCCTAGGTTTAACAATTTCTTTAGAAAAAAAGAAGGAAGATATTTTTTAGATAAGATAAAAAGAAGGAAGATATACAAAAATTTTTTGGATAAGATAACATAATTTTCAATGGAGAAGAAAATAAGAAATAATGTTACATAATACCTTTCGGTAAGGATTTTAAAAAGTTTTCCGAGAAAAAAACAGAGGTTTGTAATAGAATATATTATACAAATAAACTAAATGAAATAGAAAAATAAAAGAGAAATAAAGGCTATCCAGGAGAAGAATAAAATATAACCTATATAACGCCCTAGGTTGTAAATAGAAACAAGGAATATATAAGACATTTTAAAATATAGCATATAATTTTCTTACAAATAAGATATGAGGAAGAAAGGATACTGCCAATTTTTATTTCCACAGATGAAGCAGAAGGAAACAGAACAGGCAGATATAGGAGAAAGGAACTAGGAGAGCTTCCAGGTTCTACACTCCACTTTCAATATACATATGAGCTAAGTGAAAAGAAATCCTCGTTATATATAAAAATATTTTTAAAGGACCCAGGATAAGCCTTGCGATTTTTTATAAAGTTAAAAGAATAAATTCCTTTTAAGAATAAGATAAAGAAAGAATAGAAAGCTTTTTAAGTTAAACAAACAATAGTGGGATAAAGGAGACTAAGATGAGATTTTTTATATAAAAAAAAGGAGAAGTACTAAAATTAATAGTTATTGATCAAAATAATTTTTAGATGAATACATAATAATATAATATTCTTACAAACATAATAACATAATATTCTTGCAAATAAAGTAAGAGGAAGAAAAGATACTGCCAGCTTGTATATCCACAGGTGAGGTAGAAACAAGCAGCTACAGGAGGAAGGAACGAGGAGAGCCTACAGGTTCCACACTCCACTTCCAACATATACAATAAGATAAGTAAAAACAAAACCCCTGTTTTTTAAAGAGAGAAACATAATACATTTTCGGAAAAATTACAATCATTAATAATAAAATTAAATTTAAAACAAAGGAAGGTATTAAAAATCAAAACTTTCGATAAAAGGAAATTATAGTTTATACTAAGAGGAAATATAAGTCTAAGGTTAAAGAGAAAGAAGATGGAGATATAGACAAAGCAAGATGAACAATTAAAATTAAGAACATCTAATGAATTTGACAGAAATTGATCAAAACAACTTTTAGATGGATACATAGTAATATAATATTCTTACAAACATGATAACATAATATTCTTGCAAATAAAGTAAGAGGAAGAAAAGATACTGCCAGTTTGTACATCCACAGATGAGGTAGAAACAAGCAGCTACAGGAGGAAGGAACGAGGAGAGCCTACAGGTTCCACACTCCACTTCCAACATATACAAAAAGATAAGTAAAAACAAAAAGATAAAGATAAAAATATTTAGGTTAAACAGCAGAGAGAAACATAATACATTTTCAGAAAATAATTACAATCATTAATAATAAAATTAAATTTAAAACAAAGAAAGGCATTAAATATCAAAACTTTCGATAAAAGGAGATTATAGTTTATACTAAGAGGAAATATAAGAAGATACAGGGTAAAGATATGAATTTAAAGAGAAAGAAGATGAAGATATAGACAAAGCAAGATGAACAATTAAAATTAAGAACATCTAATGAATTTGACAGAAATGAATAAATATAATTATGGATATATCAAGATGAAAAGTACAATATATTATTCAAAATAAGAGGGAGAGAAGCCCTTTACTTGGATGAAGTAAACACAAGTATATATAGGGTACATATCTATATATGTATAGATATATGCAATCTTCTCAACGAGGTATAGAGGGTAACACAAAGAAAATTACTCCCTAATCTCTTTTCCCTTTTCCAGAAAAGAAGGGAACAAGAGCCTACAGTGGAGAGAAAATACGGATAGATCCTCAGACCCCTGCCCTCTTCCCCAGGAAAAGGCCCCAGGAGGTAGCAAGGATAAAGCCAAGAGAATAATAATGGAACAACCCATGGACAAGGACGAACGGGAACCCGGTCTTTTAGCCTATATCTACCCCTTGATACCTTCCCTTCCATGTTTAGAACCCCCTCTACCAGGAACAGCAGTTGTGACAGGGACAAGCAGCATCAACCCAACCTACCTTCCCTGACCAAGAGTAGCCCCCAAGAGAAGGGCTCCTGCTGACTCCTCCTTTCTCCTCCCTGGAAACGAAGGTTCCCAAATGTTTATTTGTCAATTTTTTTCCCCATTTAGGAAATGTATAAATAATAAGATAACAGAAAAATAGTGTTACCCCCCTCACAGTACCTGTGACCTCCTAATCACCAATAAAAGGAGGTAGGCCGCGGGAGTGGTCACTACTCCCCAGTACCCCAGGTACCACACCCTCTAAAGTACCAATAAAGGACCCAGGATACATGGGTCCCCACAGGAAAAGCATTCCCTATCCCTTGTACATGACTCTGAGATAGGTATAAATTGTATAACCGATCAATAAAGAGTCAGTAAGCACCCAGCCCAGCACCTGATGAGGCCATGGAGGCCGAAAGCGCTCGTGTTGTGGGTTTACTGTAGTGTTTTAAGTGATATGAGTGTTTGTTTTTCCTGTGTTGAACAATTGTGATGTGTTTTTTTATGTGCTATGTGGTGTTAGTGTCTTCAGTGTATCTTTGTTAAGTGTGAGTGTTTTAAGCCACAGAAAAGGCTCAAAGTACCCCTCCAGAAGGATAAGTCTTCTCAAGTAAGAACTACAAGGAACCTCCACACAGGACTACAAAAACAGATAAGTAATACAGGGTTACATCTGTAAAATAAGTCCTGCACGTAGGTTGTATGTAGTACACAGTGTTTAGAGTTAGACGTAAAGTAATCACCCCCCCCCCCTCCACCTTAGGACAAGAGATACATAAAGTAAAAACTACACCCCACCACCACCCCTCTTTTTTCTAAAGACACACATGAAATAAAAGAATGAGAGGTAGCGGTTAGCCTATTTAGAGAGAGTGTAGGTAAATGTGGAAAGAGTTTGTATAGACGAGAATATAACAAATACAAGTGTAGAGTGTGTATAAAACCATAGTAGAATATATAAAAGAAAGTACTTGAATATATGAGGATGCAAGCTACTGAGTAAAAAACAAAATATAAGTGTAGAATAAAACAAAATACAAGTATAGAGTGGTAATAAAACTATAGTGGAATATATAAAAAGAAAGTCCTTGAGTAAAAACAAAATATAAGATAAAATACAAAAAGTCAAAATATACTACATATAATAATAAGCATTTTTAGACTATATAAGCTAGAAGTCTAAGGAGTTAACGTTTGTATATTTCCCTTAAAAAATATAAAATCATTTTCAAGCCAAAAAGAAAAATACCTAGATAAGAGACAAAAGAATTTTGGTTTAGACTAAGTTTTTTTAGATAAGTGTTGTTCCTGAACTGAAAAGATAAGGAATTAAGATAAGATAACTAGATAAGGAACAAAGATATTTAAATAAAAATAAGAAGTTTCAGATTAGTATCTAGATAAGGAACAAAGATAAATAGACAAAGATAAGGAGTCTAAGATAAGATAACTAGATAAAGAAGAGAAAATGAATTTTAGATAAGATAAAGAAATAAATAAATATTGTAAGGAAGTTTCAGATAAGTTAACTAGATAAGGAACAAAGATAAATAGATAAAAGATAAGAACTCCCAGATAAGATAACTAGATAAGAAAAAGATAAAGAGTTCTAGATAAGACAAGGGAAATAATAAATTACTTGAAGAAGGTAACATAAAGAGATAGAGAGGAAATAAAGATAGTGGTTTCAGAATACCTAGTTAAGATAAGAGATCTCTATAATATCTAAATAAAGTACAGAGAACATATAGATGAGCGGTTTTTAAAGTTTTTTTAGAGTACATGTAAGGAAATATAAAAGTCTAAGTCGGAAGTGCAAAAGTAGATAAAGATAAGAAGTCACAGTTTTTTCTAAAAGAGATAATATAGATGAATAGTGAATAAAGAATAAAGACAAGAAGTCCAAAAAATCTGAATACAGTAAAGAGAAACTATAGAGAAAGAATAGATAGATATAAGTATATCTAGATAAGATAAAGTATAGATGTAATATAGATGAATATAATATATAAAAAATAAAGATAAAGTTGGTTAAGGAGAAAATAGAATAAGATATATTTTCAAAAATAATATCTGAATTTTTCTTAAAAAAACATTTAGATAGGATATAAAAATATAAAAGCTTCATTAATTTCTAGTGCACAAAATAAGGGTGTAGAGATTTACAGAGTTTATCATCAGATACCCCCAAGATGGTGCAAACTAGGAAACAAGTAAAGGGTTTTTCAGAGGGAAACCCCCCCCAAAACGATGAAAGTAGAGAGTGGAGAAATGTACTCCCAGGGATAAGTGGACCTATTAGGATAATGGGAAATCGTGTAGGCACCCCTGAAACAAGAGAGGTTTCAATAGAAAAAATAAAGAGACTAGCTCAGTCCCTCCCAGGAGGGTGGAACCACCCGGATGCATGGGTAAGGGGTAATGCAGCCATAGATTTCTCCCCTATAGGTTTTCTTCTATCGAGGGATCAGGAAAGGGTAGGGCACCCAGAGGACCCCTTTGAAGACAGATATGATAGCTCAGAAACTGGGATTAATCTAGATAAACAAACAGGGTTAACAGAATGCCAGGTTTTAGCCAATCTGTTTAGAAGGGAGGCACAATGTTTGGAAGATATAGCCTTGAGTGATGCTTGTGAAGAAAAGGGAACCTCAGGGATAGGTAGGGTAGCAGTTACAGAAATACCGAGTCCTACAAAAACCCTTCCCCCCCGATGGTTAGTTGAAATAGGTGAAAAGATCTGGTCAGAAGCAGCCAGAAAATGGCAAGGCCTAGTGGCAGCTAATCTGAGAGCCGAAGCATTGCAATTAAGGGCAGAAATTGTAGAGTTAAAATGTGAAATACAAAATAGATACCCAGAATCATGTAGACAGATCTGTGATAGAGCCTTCAAAAAGGGTCTAAGCAATATAAAGCATAGGGTCCCCCCAGAAGAGATTCTATATATAATGGATGGATCAACCCCCCTTTTAGAATACATAAGAAAGGAGCACGAGCTCTCTGAGGAAGAAAAAGAGTTGATAAACTTATGCATAGACCCACAATTGGAAGACCCCCAACCTCAGGTGAGGTTCACTCTTCCTCCTCCCCCAGTAAGTGATACCCCTCCAGATTTATCTCTCCCCTCCCCAGAGGTAGACAATATAGAGAGAACCCCAGAAGTATCATACCCCATCCCCCCTTCCCCCTCCTGCGAAGGTCTACAACAGGAAATAAGCCCCCATAGAGTAGACCCCCTTAGGATAGAGGATACCCCAATAATAGAACCCCCTTTTACCCAGGAAGAAATCCCCAACTCAGCCCCCACCCCTGCACAAGTGGACAGAATTGATGCATGTCATGCCCTAATCGATAGGGTAGTAGAGGTAGTCCACAGGATGGAGACTTTATTCCTAGAAAAAGCCAACACCCTCCATCCTCCCCCTCCCCCCACCCCCTCTTCCCCCCCATTGCAAGTGCAAGTAGAGCATGCCCCTCCTAGAAGGGAGAACCCATACACATGGCAGGCTTTTAGGGAGCATGCAAAGAAAGAGAAAGGAAAGAAAGTAAGAGAAACAAAAGCGAAGAAGAAGAAAAATAGTAGTAAGAATATAGATAATCAGGAAGATAGAGAAGAAAGACCCCCCCAAAAAAACATGCAACGAGCCCCTACCCACCAGCCACACCCTCCCCCTCCCCCCCTTCTACCTCCCCCTCCCCTATTCCCCCCTCCTCAAGGCACCCATGCACCAGTAAGACCCCACCCTCCCCACCCAGGCAGACACCCTGGATACAGAGGAATAAGAGGCCCCCAAAACCGAAGGTATTTTGGGAACAGAGGGAATTACAGGGAAATGCAGGGAAACAAATGGAACTACAGGGAGGAGTATGGGAACCAAGGGAGTTACAGGGAAGGATACAGGTACAGGAGGACCCAGAACACAGGGGCATGGAGAAATCAGTGGGAACCAAACCACACGAACTGGGAAAATCAACGGGGACCACCCCACGGGAATTGGAGAATAAACAGGGAACAGGCAGGGGTAAGAAGAAGAGAAAACACCCAATGGGACCAAGGAGGAATAGGAGGAAGACAGTGGCAAAGAGAAGGGAATGGTTACAGGGGTTGGAATTGGTAGTTACAGAGGTACCACTCACCCAGGCACAGAGATCAGTCCTCAGTAAGGGCAGATCCTTTGTCTCGCAGAGAATCCAGCCTCCTCCTTAGGAGATCTAGAAAAAGAAATTAATTCTAGATTTACAACCTCCCTCACCCCAACCGCAGGCCCCTCAGGAAGAAGATGGAAATATAAATTACCCTCCCAGTTCCCCAAAATAAAGGCTAATAAAAGTATCCCTAAAAAAATGCCAGGACTAAGAGAGAAAATTGAAGAAGAATCAACCTTGATAATGAAACTTAGCAAAACAAAGATAAGACCTAACCTAACAAGACAAGAAATAAATGCTCTAGAAGAGCTAAAAAGAAACCCAGACATTACCATAAAGAAAGCAGATAAGGATGGGGCCCTAGTAGTCTTAAAAACTGAACACTATAGAGCTATGGGTCTAGCACATTTGAGGGACAATGGCACTTATAAACCCCTTCCTAACCCACAGGTGGAGCTGGAGAAAGTACAGAAGGAGAGTAAAATACTAATCAGTAGATTTTATTGTCTAGATTCCCCAGCAGGAAAAAAGTCCAGTTTCTCAGCAGCACAGAGGGATGCCCTACTCACCCACCAGACTAGCATCCCACACTGGTATGTACTCCCCAAAACCCATAAAAAACTGGATGAGGAACTAGGGACATGGCCGGGAAGGCCTGTACTCAGTGGCTGTAGTGCCCCCACAAGGCCTGTAGATAGACTACTGACTACCTTTTTATCCCCACTATTAGAAATCCTTCCAGAGAGGCTGCAGGATACAACACATTTTCTAAGAAGGTTGAAGGAAGCACCAAGGCTCACAGGGAGTTCTTCCTTTTTTCCTTCGACATAGTGTCCCTGTATCCTTCCATCCCACAGGAGGAAGCAGCCTGGGTGGTAGCGAATTTCTACGAAAAGAACATGGGGTATGTACAAGGTAGGTTGAAAGAATTATATAATATTAATGCCCCTCCTCCCTACTTAATCAAAGAAGGCATTGATCACATACTCACAGGAACCCTTCTAAGATTCGATGGAAAATGCTACAAGCAGATGAAGGGCACAGCCATAGGAGCCTCAGTATCTGTGGCAGTAGCAGAAATCTTCGTTCATGTGAGTATTGAAAAACAAAGAAAGAGGCTTAATAAACAACCAGACGTTTTCTTCAGATATATTGATGATATTTTTGGAGTTTTCCAGGGCACAGAGGAGGACCTTCAAGAATACCACAGAAGCCTAAACAGCTTCCATCCAGACCTTAAGTTTACCTTAGAGTATGATAGAGAAAAGTTACCCTTCCTAGATACTCTAGTGTATACAGACGCCGAAGGATCCCTACAAACAACAGTGTACCATAAACCCTCAAATACACACCAATATTTACATTTTCAGTCGAGTCACCACCCCAATTTGAAGAAGAGTCTCCCCTTTTCACAAGGAATTAGAGTGAAGAGAATAGTAAGCGACCCACACCTCTTAGAAAAAGCACTAAAAGACATGGTGGGCTTCTTCAAGGCAAGAGGGTACAGTGAAAGAATCCTCGAGGTGGCAATAGAAAGGCTGAATACTATTGAAAGAGAGACTCTACTGGAGAAAAAGGTAAAAGATGACCTAGACAGACTAATTTTCCCCATGCTTTACTCGCAGAATATTGCAGGTCCCCTCAGGCAATCAATCAATAGGATATGGGAGTGGGTACAAGAAAATGCCAGGGACACTCCATGGAAAGAGAGTTTCAAAGGCCCTCCCCCCTTGATAGCCTGGAGGAAAGACAAGACCATTGCAGAGAGACTGATAAGAGCAGAGTTCCCTTCACCTTTACTCATACCAAGGACAAAATCATTATGAGAGGGTAAGGAATCTGCCAGCTTGTATATCCACAGAGATGGTGGGACCTCACGAAGACCGAGGAAGCAGAACAAGCAGCTACAGGAGGAAGGAACTAGGGGAACACCCAGACTCCACACACCACCTCTAGGATACACACAAAAGCTAAGTAAATCTCTGATATAAGAAAGGACTAAGACGAATTCCTAGGTTTAACAATTTCTTTAGAAAAAAAGAAGGAAGATATTTTTTAGATAAGATAAAAAGAAGGAAGATATACAAAATTTTTGGATAAGATAACATAATTTTCAATGGAGAAGAAAATAAGAAAAAATGTTACATAATACCTTTCGGTAAGGATTTTAAAAAGTTTTCCGAGAAAAAAACATAGAGGTTTGTAATAGAATATATTATACAAATAAACTAAATGAAATAGAAAAATAAAAGAGAAATAAAGGCTATCCAGGAGAAGAATAAAATATAACCTATATAACGCCCTAGGTTGTAAATAGAAACAAGGAATATATAAGACATTTTAAAATATAGCATATAATTTTCTTACAAATAAGATATGAGGAAGAAAGGATACTGCCAATTTTTATTTCCACAGATGAAGCAGAAGGAAACAGAACAGGCAGATATAGGAGAAAGGAACTAGGAGAGCTTCCAGGTTCTACACTCCACTTTCAATATACATATGAGCTAAGTGAAAAGAAATCCTCGTTATATATAAAAATATTTTTAAAGGACCCAGGATAAGCCTTGCGATTTTTTATAAAGTTAAAAGAATAAATTCCTTTTAAGAATAAGATAAAGAAAGAATAGAAAGCTTTTTAAGTTAAACAAACAATAGTGGGATAAAGGAGACTAAGATGAGATTTTTTATATAAAAAGGAGAAGTACTAAAATTAATAGTTATTGATCAAAATAATTTTTAGATGAACACATAATAATATAATATTCTTACAAACATAATAACATAATATTCTTGCAAATAAAGTAAGAGGAAGAAAAGATACTGCCAGCTTGTATATCCACAGGTGAGGTAGAAACAAGCAGCTACAGGAGGAAGGAACGAGGAGAGCCTACAGGTTCCACACTCCACTTCCAACATATACAATAAGATAAGTAAAAACAAAACCCCTGTTTTTTAAAGAGAGAAACATAATACATTTTCGGAAAAATTACAATCTTTAATAATAAAATTAAATTTAAAACAAAGGAAGGTATTAAAAATCAAAACTTTCGATAAAAGGAAATTATAGTTTATACTAAGAGGAAATATAAGTCTAAGGTTAAAGAGAAAGAAGATGGAGATATAGACAAAGCAAGATGAACAATTAAAATTAAGAACATCTAATGAATTTGACAGAAATTGATCAAAACAACTTTTAGATGGATACATAGTAATATAATATTCTTACAAACATGATAACATAATATTCTTGCAAATAAAGTAAGAGGAAGAAAAGATACTGCCAGTTTGTACATCCACAGATGAGGTAGAAACAAGCAGCTACAGGAGGAAGGAACGAGGAGAGCCTACAGGTTCCACACTCCACTTCCAACATATACAAAAAGATAAGTAAAAACAAAAAGATAAAGATAAAAATATTTAGGTTAAACAGCAGAGAGAAACATAATACATTTTCAGAAAATAATTACAATCATTAATAATAAAATTAAATTTAAAACAAAGAAAGGCATTAAATATCAAAACTTTCGATAAAAGGAGATTATAGTTTATACTAAGAGGAAATATAAGAAGATACAGGGTAAAGATATGAATTTAAAGAGAAAGAAGATGAAGATATAGACAAAGCAAGATGAACAATTAAAATTAAGAACATCTAATGAATTTGACAGAAATGAATAAATATAATTATGGATATATCAAGATGAAAAGTACAATATATTATTCAAAATAAGAGGGAGAGAAGCCCTTTACTTGGATGAAGTAAACACAAGTATATATAGGGTACATATCTATATATGTATAGATATATGCAATCTTCTCAACGAGGTATAGAGGGTAACACAAAGAAAATTACTCCCTAATCTCTTTTCCCTTTTCCAGAAAAGAAGGGAACAAGAGCCTACAGTGGAGAGAAAATACGGATAGATCCTCAGACCCCTGCCCTCTTCCCCAGGAAAAGGCCCCAGGAGGTAGCAAGGATAAAGCCAAGAGAATAATAATGGAACAACCCATGGACAAGGACGAACGGGAACCCGGTCTTTTAGCCTATATCTACCCCTTGATACCTTCCCTTCCATGTTTAGAACCCCCTCTACCAGGAACAGCAGTTGTGACAGGGACAAGCAGCATCAACCTAACCTAACCTAACCTAACCTAACCTAACCTAACCTAACCTAACCTAAACCTAACCTAACCTAACCTAACCTAACCTAACCTAACCTAACCCTAACCTAACCTAACCTAACCTAACCTAACCTAACCTAACCTAACCTAACCTAACCTAACCTAACCTAAACCTAACCTAACCTAACCTAACCTAACCTAACCTAACCTAACCTAACCTAACCTAACCTAACCTAACCTAACCTAACCTAACCTTAGCTGGTGAGAAAAAATGGACGTCCATTTTTTAATACGAATAAATAAGTTCTAAAGCGTTATAAAATTAAAAACCATAACTTGTTATAGTCCTTTTTTTTAATAAATCAACATATTCCTCCATCAAGGGTTAATACTCATTTTCGGAAGCGCTGATGCCAGCTTCCAAGTCAGTCTGAATAAAAAGAATCTTTAGCTGGTGAGAAAAAATGGACGGTCCATTTTTTTTATACACAATTGCGAAAGCGCTGAAGCCAGCCCCCCCCCCAAGTCTGTCTGAGAAAAAATAGACGGTCCATTTTATAAGATGTTAAAAAAAAATTATGAAAATGAAAACAAAATTTGAATTTCTTTTTATGTTTTATTATCAAACAATTGATGCTGTAAACACTATATCTCACTTTATCCACTGTCACTATAGATGCTTAATCTCACCTTATCCACCGTTGCTCTAACTTGCTACAGAGTGACTCCTTTGGTGCAGCAGGGTTACAGAGGAGTGGAGGATGGACTTGATGATCAGCTGTGGAGGGGGGGGGAGGAGAGAGAGAGAGCTGCAGGTATAGGGCTAACTGCTTTCGAGTATCACCTGCGGTCGCGGTACAAGAAGGTACTGCGTGATAGAAAGTGGAAGATTGAGTTCCTCGATTCGCGAGAGTTGCTGTTTTCCAACCGCCTGTCGTATCACATACCGGCACAAGTCCATCAGTGGCAGGGGTTCCGGATCTAGACCGCCTATGTATCTGATTGTAATCTCGCAATGACCCCACACTGCCGAGACAATAGGATACAGCTTCTTGCCTTTCAACCCTCGGAACGCTACCCCCAGGTACTGATTTTCCACAACAAATGCCAAAGTGCCTTCGTCCATGTCGAGAACAACATAGAATTTATCTGGTACGACAAAAGTCTCGTTATTGTTTAATAGAGAAGGATATGTAATGCCTGAGACGTCCTGCTTAGCATTGTGGTACAACTTATTTCGTCCTAAATCCCAGCCCCATGACTGATCATTGATGCCCACCAAACCCTGGTAGCCATGAGAATGTAAAGGAGCTTTTGCTGTTGCTACTCCAACTACTGCGTGAGTCCCACGTTGCCGGGTGGACCAGTTGATCTCCCACACATGAAGACCCCTCGTATATCCTACTCGCCCTCGAATACAGTCTGTACTACGGATTACTGGATACCGATGGAACGTCATCTTGTCGTCCTCCTTGACGAAGATGTTCATCGACCTATCATCGGCATTCCACGCGTGCTCGAGAGACGTATCTCGAGAGACGGGAGGCATGTCGAGGAGGAGGTCCAGCCGTTTGGGCCTAGCATAGTCGAGGGACACGGCTAACTCCCGGATCAGGCGAGTTTGTAGAGACCCACCCTCCTTAACCCCCATAATCATCGTGAGCTATGGCACTGGTTGGAGTGGTGGTGGTAGTGGTAGTGGTAGTGGTGGTTGTAGTGGTAGTTGTAGTGGTAGTAGTGGTGGTGGTGATGGTGGTGAGGTGCAGTGGCGGTAGCAGCAGCGACGGCGTCAGCCGAGGACCTAGTCGAATATGGTGGGCGTTGGCGTCAACTTCGTGGTGGCTCTAGTGGCCTGTTGATGTTGTTGGCGGCAAGGTTATTGTATGCGTTGTCGTGTTGTTGGTTGGTGTCTACTCCACATAATTACCATAAACATTTGACAAATTAAGTCAATCCTTCTTTCTCTGCGAGATCACTGTCTCCACCCGCGCGCGCGCAACACACATACACGCGCGCACACAAAATACACTAAGTGCATAGCGAGCTCCCGCTGGCAGCCGCCTTCGGAACCTCTTTGCACTCACGCACGCACGCACGCACGCACGCACGCACGCACGCACGCACACACACATACACACTGGAGACCGCTGCCAACAGGCCCTGATGTACAGAATGCGTAGAGATATTGAGTATATCTGCTACTGGTTTAGTAGTTATTTGCCATAATCTGACATAAATAGGTTACCACTGTAAGACTAGGCTTTGTCTTTTTTTTTGGCTTTTTATACCATTTTATCTATTTATGAATTGTAGATGGATGGCAACCGAGCAGCTTTATACGTTACATATTCTTTTAAACTGCAAGACAACCGGATGTGACGTTTTCATCCTAGCCTTCGGTGAGAGGGGGAGGAGCTACGTTTTTATCTTAACCTTGGGAGAGGGGGAGGAGCTATGTTTTCATCTAAGCCTTGTGAGAGGTGGAGGAGCTACGTGTTTATCTTAGCCTTGGAAGAAGGGGGAGGAGCTACGTTTTTATCTTAGTCCTGGGAGAGAGGGAGGAGCTAAAGTGTGTATATATATATAGCTGTTAAAAGAAGAACATTCCGTTACATTCGTCACTTCATCCTTCGGTTCGTATTAGTTCGTACATTGTCGTCATAGTCATATCTGTACTCTGACAAGTGTTGAAGATTTACTGGTGATTTTATTATATATATGTATATAAAAACATGTGATAAGATATACCTTTATTTATTAATAGTGATATTATATTGGTGTATTTATAATACTTGTCTCTTGTTCATCTTTAAACAGGTAGGTGTACACATACTTCTATGTGTATGTCTCTATGTGTACAAGTGTGTATTCTACTACTGC
This sequence comes from Penaeus japonicus, assembly GCF_977035675.1. Taxonomy (NCBI): domain Eukaryota; kingdom Metazoa; phylum Arthropoda; class Malacostraca; order Decapoda; family Penaeidae; genus Penaeus; species Penaeus japonicus. The sequence goes on along the minus strand of NW_028236601.1, from coordinate 533 downwards.
TACTGCTACCACTGCTGCTGAAAGACTAATATACGAATAGACTAGAAAAAGAAAAGAAAAGAAGAAAGAATAACCATATTTCAGTTTTTGGTGATACTGTTTATTTTTTATCAGAAAAAGTTAATATATATATTTATGTAATACATTGTAAAGACTGACTGACATGAAAAATATGAGTTCTTCAAATGGTCCATCAAAAACAACAACAAAAGAAAAAGGTGAAATCCCTCTTAAGGAAAAAAATACAGGCAAACGCAAATGTTTCGTAAAAGAGGCACATCATCAAGAGGATGGTGGCTCTCGTGACTCTACATCGTGTACGAGCGTATCGACGCAATCAACCCCTGATCTTTGTGAAGAGAATATTGCGGTTCCCGATGTCAACGAACGACTCTTGCATGTACCAAACCCTATCCCTAATGAAATGGATAACAGGGAACCTGCTGTCGACGACTTGGTATACTTGCAAACGGTGCCGAGGTCTCATGCCTCTGCATCGACTACAAACAGGGTAACAGTACCAAACCCTATCC
>NW_028236600.1:35000-37521 GCF_977035675.1 Penaeus japonicus | reverse complement strand
ATTGTATCTGTTATGTGCACGCTACTGTGTTTGTGTCTTTGTGATTCATATATGTATATATACGTATGCATGTATGTATATATAAATACATTAATATATTCATATAAATAGACATATATATGTATATGTATATATATATATACATATATATATATATATGTCTATTGATTTAGATATGCATATATATTAATTCGCAATTGTTTTAATATATTCCATTTTTGCGGCTGGACTTTTTCAAATTTAACTGTTGAATATAGGTAATTGTGTTAGTAACATTTTACTAATCACTATGTTAATTAATGTTTGATATTGACTATAAACCTTTTATATTTACTTTTCCTAATCAAGGTTTCATAGTAAGGTTATTTTTAATATGTTTATTAAGAAAGGAAAAGCACTAAAATATTTCAAAGACGATGATAATGTATAAGCTTCCCAAAATGTTTATTTTAATTGACTGAGTACTTCAAACACAATATAGTCCAATGGTCATACTTTCATATTTTCGAATGACTTAATTGATTTCATAAAATTTATCATGGAATAATCATGTTAAATCCTACTGAAATGCATAAGTGACACCCCATGACCGGAGAGAATCAGAAAGAAAGTTGCCAGCAAGGATACAAAAGCTGGGGGGAACTTTTTTTTTAAGTGGTAAGTATTGCGACCAGTAAATTCATTTTATAGTAAATCCGTAATATTGAATGATATTGCTCTTTGGAAACGCTTCACAACTGCCTTATTACTTTTGCTAATATTATATTATCAATGTTATCAGGTATCAACCGTCATAATCATTGCTGTTCATCAGAAAGTTGTTATGAATTTAACATTACTATCTCTTTCGGTTCAGATTAGTGTGTCCGGATTCAGATATTGAATATATATTAATTTGCAATGGGAATGCATCACGGATGTCCTCTTAGTGGTCTTTCATGAGCCTTTGCAGCGCAGTAGACTACCACTCCAAGTTTTGCTTCTTATTTATTCAGTTTTCGCGGTATGGACTGCAGCAAATTGAACTGCTGGATGTAGGTAGTTGTGATGTTAATAACATTGTAATAATCTTAGTGGCAATTGATGTTTGCTGCTGACTCCTAAATCTTTATATGTGGCGTTCCCTTGAACGAGTGAAGTTTCAACCAAATGTTAAAATATCTTATAAGTTAATAAAATCGAAAAATAAATAAAACGATGTCGAAAATGGACCAATTGATCGCTTTCCAAATTTATTACTTAAATTGACTGAGTACTTCAAACACATTAGTCATTCCAATCTTTATCTTAATATCAAAAGTTACTTACAAAGCGTATCATAATTATGTTGAATCCTTCTCAAATGCAAAATATGACGCCCATCACTGAAAGATCCACAATGAAGTCGCCATCAACGATAGAAAAGCTGTCTTTTTAAATGAATGATATTGCTCTTAGGACGCTTCACATTTGCCTAATTACTTTGCAGCGAGACTTTGCTTTTATCTCTAGAAAGACTCATTCCATATATTCTTGAAGTAATAACTCCGGTCTTAAATGTGACTCATCCATTCCAACCATTCAGAGTGACGCTTCCACTATTTCTGGACCATGTATGTAAACTAATACTTTAATATGCTCAGTACTATCAATAAAGGAACTACAATTTCTACATTCCGTTGAAACTCTATCCTTATGTCTTATTCCCTCAAAAAGAAAACAGCCAAAGTTCACTAACCAATTTGTCACAACAAAGCATGGACAGAACACAAGTACAAATAACATATGACACTCATAAAAGTCTGGCACTTAATTCAAGAAAGACACTAAACTTTTTGATTCATTAGACGATAACCTTAACTTGTAAATTTAAAGAGCCACTTCATTCTTCTTTCACTCGTTTGAATCAATATCTTATCCCAAACTGACGAAAAAGAATCATGGTCTTACGAACAAGTGCTTAGCTGTTTTATGTTGGTATAATCACACTTCGTGTTCAACATTTCATTATGGAAAACATGAAAGAATCTGAATAAACACATTTTGAGACATGTGGATCACATGATGGTGACGTGATAAATGAACAAGGGATACATTATGTGCTATGGGGGATGACAAGAGAATTAGGATGTTTACAATTCGAAAAGATGCTTGATAAGAAGATGGAATTGTTGAACACTCATGAAATATACTGATCATTTGAATGATCACTGTGGAAAACATAAGAGAATTTGAATGAACACAAATTTTGAGACATGTGAATCACATGATGGTAACGTGATAAATGAACAGAGGATACATTATGTTCTATGGGGATGACAAGAGAATTAGGATGTTTACAATTCGAAAAGATGCTTGATAAGAAGATGGAATTGTTGAACACTCATGAAATATACTGATCATTTGAATATCGATAATAATAATTGTTATACATACATGGGTGTTGATTAGACACTTTCTAACGGTCATTTTGAATATAAACAAAATATTGTTTTACCCAAGGTCATAAGAATGACAGAATGGAAAACATTCGTGAACAGTA